>NW_019384397.1:1343978-1389069 GCF_000671375.1 Centruroides sculpturatus
AAAAAAAAAAAAAAAAAAAAAACAAATTATTGCAAATAAAATACAATTTTTTAAAATTAACTTTACAATCAAGATATAAAAATAATATAAATATTTAATTAAATTCGAAAGTACATTTAGTATTATTACATAAATCTTATTTGTTTATAATTCTGCCTAATGGCAAAGTTTAGTTTCTTTATGTTTTAAAATATCGTTTATTGCAAAACAATTAATGACGTTATATAAATTTTTTAATTTATAATTATGTTTAAGAAATTAATAATTAATCTTTTATAAATAATTTTTATATAACTTAATTAGATTTATATTTTTTAAAATTGATTATTTATCTTTAATTATTAAAGTGACTTATTTATATTATTATAAGTAGGACTGTAATCATATTTTAAAACTTTAGCCTATAATTAATATAATTATATTAATTAATTGTGTATTTATTTTATAAATATTATTAGATCATAAGTCATAATTATACAAGGTGATCAAAATCAAAAAGTACTGTACATGTTCAGAGCTCATATATCAACTAAATTTGGTACAAGTATTGTCCTATGTATACGATTTGCATTTTCGGGGAAAATTTTGCTTTAAAATCTTGCCAATAGGGCATAATTTGGCGCTTTCTCCTTTAATGTTCATATTACGTACGTTATCTAACAAATTTCGGGAGTTAAAAAAGAAAATTTCACAATTTTAATTCAATTACGGACAATAGCTGCTCCAGAAATTTTTAGATTAGGTGCAGTAAGGAAACAATATGCCTTAGAAAATTTTTTACTACCTGAGGTACCCGGCTTTACTCGGGAAAATCCTCAGGAGGGAGTTGTAGCTGCGCCTGCAAACTCTCTAAATCCACCCCTAATTATAGATGTGATTATAGATAAGGAATGTGGAATTGACGATTAGAAGAGTCACAAATAGCGCACGATCATGCAAATTGAGCACCACCACTGTTCACCTGTTAAAGAATTGTGAAGAACGTTTTGCGACCCATTTTATACTCGAAAATTGCTTTTAAACGTAAGTTTTATGAGCAATAAGAGGCTAGCAGCGACAAATTTTCCCTAGCGACTGAATTTTTAATTAAACTTTTTCCCGAAAATTGAAAACAGCATAGATTAATTAAATTATAATTTAATAATAAGATTAATAATAAGATTAATTAAATATTAAATTAAAATATTATAAAAAGAATCCATTTATTAGCATTATAACATGAAAAAGTTTGTGTAAATATCGTTATTTAGACGATATAAATAACTAATATCAGTTTATCAACGCTTAATTAAGATAAGAATGTCATACCATCCTTATCTTAATCCGTCTGATACTGCAGTGATGATATTTGGAGTATTATAAATTATTGTACTGCCGATATTGATACTGAAATATAGTCTATAAACTTACAGTTTTTAAACTGAATTTTGAAAGTTAATCATAATAATGAGAAAGTAAATAAACTCATAATATTTATTTTCAGGTTAAAAAAAATTAATATTTTATTATTAATTAAGCTAATACAATCACCACTCCCAAAATGGCCACCTCTAAACTGCGACCATATTTTTAGAAACATTGAACGCGTACAAAAATAACCTCCATACAACGACCATTTTGTTAGTGGTCGTTGCTTAGAGGTTCGACTATATATATAACCCTATTGATAAAGAGTATAGTTTATGTTTACGTGTTCTTTAAGAAGGTTTTTTTTAAGAATCTAATTTCTTATTATCTTTATAATTTATTTATAAAAAAGGAGATTAGATTTTACACCTTTTTGATCAAATAATAAATAATTTTATTAATTATTTATTGCTAGAAAAATTTAATAGAAAACTGGCATCTTTACTTAAAAGAAAAATTATCTATTATTTTCTGATTATTTGGACAGAGGTCAGAGGAGGACAAGTTATAGAAAAACTGTCTTCGTCCTTGAAAAGGGGGTAAGAATGAGTAATTTATATAGTTACAGCTAAAATAGAAATATCTGCGTAATATCACATGTAATTAATGATAACGTAGTATATCTGTAACTTAATTCGTTATTAAATATATTGCATAATTTTAAAAAATACGGTTTTTTACTTATTTAATATATATTTAACTATAGAAAGTATACGTTTAAACCCTTGTGATTGTTAAAAATCTACGCGAATAGTTCCAAATTTCGAATTATTATACGAGAATTTCATTAGTTCAAAAAAATTATTTACATATAATAAACAATTATTATAAATGACTTTTTTACACAAATATTAGCATAATAGTGTATAAATAATAGTTTAAAAACGTCCACCAATTGCCAAGTAGATAAAGGCAGTAAACAGTTTGTTGCGGATTCGTACCTACCAACTGGCAGGTTTCCGGGTTTTTTCACATGNGTGACTCGTACAACATAGAATTCATATAACACGGAATTATTAACAGTGTTATAGGGGAGTCGACTGTACCTTAAAACAAATCATCATATAAAGGGCCTATCATAAGAGGAGGCCACTCCTGATAGGACCTATATTTGGTCAATAGATCATATTTACAAGGGACTTAAAAAGCATTAAGTATTACAAATTATTTATTCATTACACTGCATTTTTTTCGTATTAAGAAAAAGTCCTTGTTTTCCCGAATTTTATTACGTAAAATTCTCTTTTCTTTTTTAATTAATATACTAAGAACATCAAAAAATCTTGCTTTTTTTAAAGAGTTCTCGACAGATTTAACATACAAAAGACATCTCAAAGATCAAAAAGGGTCTTGGTCTCACCTTTGATTGATCACGTCTGATTGATCACGATTAAAGCTCCAGGAGGCCAAATCATATTCACTGATATCTATCAAACTGAAGCTCTATTAAAGAAAAATAAAAGAAATAATTAACAAAAAAAAATACAGTTTCTTATACATTTAAAATTTATTATAAAAGGATTAAAATATTCAAAAACATAACTTAAATATAATATTTAAATTTGATATTCATGATCAGAAAAAAAGCAGAAATGCCAATGTAATTTTGGACTTATTTTATTTTTAATACTATCTGCAATTATATAACACTAGATTTTTCTTTCACTTTATCTTCATGTCTATTTAATTTTATGAGCTGATCCAGAAATTACTGAAATAGAAATGTATATAAAATTTCTTGGCAACTAACATTGGCAAGTGAAAAAATTTGAACTTTGGGTTTCAAGAGTGTCAAATTTTTTCTTATTTTTATTCTTTAAATATAGTGAATGGAAATAATTTGAAAGAGAATTTCATAGTATATTCTAAATAACTTCTTATATAATTTCTATACATCATATTCCAAAAAAATAAACATGTAGTATGAATATTTATAGTATGAAAAACAATGCTTTAAAGCAAATTCAATTGTTACTTCATTAACTATTTATAACTTTTAAAAAAATCTTACAATTAACTGTTTTAGTAAATAGAAGTGTTTTAAAACAAGTTCATTTACCTCTAAAATTTATGCCAACATTTTATTTTTGGAAAATAATTTGTTTACAAAAGTAAACAAATTGTTTAGTTATTTACAATGTGTTTAACAATGATAATTAATTAATTAAAACTTTAAAACTTTATTTTTAAAGATTTTATTTATTTTTATTTTTTCTATTGAGAAAGCTTAAAATATATTTTTTGTATTAATTTTAAATTTTCAAAACGTAAATTAAATAGTTGTTAATTTGCAAGTTGTTATTAACCATCAATTATTTTTTATAGAGTAAAAATAGAAAACAACTAAAAAGAAAGTAGAAAAATAAAAGCTCTAATAGGCACCGGTGGGATTCGAACCCACGATCTCCTGTTTACTAGACAGGCGCTTTAACCAACTAAGCCACGGCGCCACAGCAACCCACGCTCTCTAATATGTTATAATAAATTGTGTCCCTTGTGTAATTTTTTTTCGTCTGACATGTGACTTGACCTAACTAATTTATATATATAAAAAAAAAAAAAAAATGCTACGATCAATATTAACAATACATCGATACAAACAGTGAAATCAATAAACACTTTCAACTTTGATACTAACAGATTTATTTCTTTTTATTGAATTACTTTTCTTTTTTTTTTTTTTTGTCAATTCTCAACGGATCGGTGACTTTTGACCCTTGAACCGGTTAACACATAATGACTTCTTTTATCGTTGATGGATGTGTAATGATGCAGAAGTACGGTTTCGTAGGGTTAAGCTTAATTAAATCTTTCTGGGTATCTATTTTCTATAATAAATTAACCATTTAGAAAACGCATTAAGGGATCGTCCTTTAATTATGTTTACAGTTTTAAGGGGAAGGGAAGTAGCAAAAAATGAGAGGTAAACTGGAAACAGTAAGTATTTGAAGGATATTTTTAGTCATTTCTTCAATGTCACGATGGTCTATGAACTATTGTACACGTAACTGAAAGGGGGGACTTGTATACAGTAGAGAGAAGGGGTAGAAATTGACTCGTAAACTGTAAAACTGCACGAATAATTGATGCAACACGCTAAACTATTGTTTACATTAATCTAAACGTAAATTCTCTTAATATTTCGATTTTCAGTGATAAAATTTCTCTTAAAATTTCCTAAAATTTCATAATATTTATCTATCTATTAATTTTTGCTTCGTAAATTTCACGATTAATTCATTATAATAAACCCGTTGATTCAACGTAGTTATTTATGTAGGCTATCTACATATATCCTAGACTAAATAAAAACATATTATCTCAATTTAAGACCCTTTATATAACATAAAAAGTGAATGTGGTATTTGGGAATGTTTATCAACAGGTTGGAAACAGTTATCGTACAGAAAGACGATTTCGCAACCTTTCATGTTGAAATAAAGGGGAGAAAAAAAATGGTTCTAACTAGATTATTTCGTTTTCTAATTTTAAATTTTGTTATTTATGATATCAAAATAAAAATTAAATTCATAATAAATGGTAAATTTGGAAATAATATCAATAAAACTCGTGCGTTTTGCGTATGCTGTATATTTACAATAGTGTAGCTAGAGGGGCCTCTTAGAAGCATAGAATGACCGAGAACTTATTTTCTAAGGCCCTCCGTATATTAAAATTAGCAAAATAGCATTTAGAAAGTTATTTTTTTCTTAATATATTTAAATAATTTATAGGCCTAACAAATATTTTTAAGGCTCTGGTAAATTTGAGACACAGGCCAAATAGGCATGTAATAAGGCCTGTATGTAATAATAATATTTATTATATCTACATAACTTATATTTAGCACGCTTCACATTTTAAATGACAGCTCAGAAGAGTTAACAAGTGTCACTTGAAATAAATTAACCTTTAAAAAGTAGGAAGCGATCCAAATCATTATAACTCGTATTATATTAATAATATGTTAATGATTCATATGACATATCTAGAATTCATTCAAAGATAGATCAGCCGTTATTTGCAATACTATTTAGATACGTTTATTTACTTAATAAAAGACTGAAATAATACAGTAGTAAAGAAGTTAAATTTTTTAATTAACAGATAATTTTTAAGGATAAAATTGATTTATTTTTATATAAATTTTAATGATTTTATATTCCTATATTTGGGAGTTTCTCTTTATTAATTGCCAAAGACCTTAAGATCAGAAGAGTTGTGGATAAGCACTTGAGAAGAGCTAAGTTTTAAAAATATGATTAAAAGAAATAAAAATTAATGTTTATTATCTCAAGAATAATGTTTAATTTATGCTTAACAAAATGATTAGTTCTTTCCAACATATTTAAAGCTATAAATTAATTTATAAAATATTCAATAAAAATATATAGCAATTTGTAATAAAAACTTGATATCTTTATTTAAAAAATTAGTTTTTATTCATTTAAATTTCATAAAAATTGGATAAAATAAATACTTGAATATCATATATAGTCGAAACTCTTAATAACGGCCCCTTCCAACAACGACCATCCCGAAACAGCTGCCAATTTTTCCCCCTTAAAAAAAGTTTCTTTTTGAAATGCTTACAAAATACCTTCGAACAACGGCCATTTTTTATATTTTTGTCAGTGGTCGTTGTTCAGAGGTTTAACTATGTATACTTTTTAACTTGTTGCTTCAAGCGTACTTTGAACCATACGCATCAACATTAGGATACGTAATATTTTCTGTACATTACTGAGTAAATTAAATTTAATTAAAGTGCACGAGTAATATTCCTTTACGTCTACATTTTAGTTAGTCTATGTTCTGTTAGCGAAGTTATTTTGGTATGGTTATGTATTAAGATAAGTGCAAGTTTTCAAATGGAGATAAAAGCATCATTCTGGGTGACTCATCCTTCCAGGTCAGAATTTTAGAAACTTTTATGGGCGATTTAACCTGGATACATCGAGTTTTGTCCCTCACCCATTCTGGACAGGGTCCATGATAAATCCATGATCCGTAAACCCATAAATTCATGATAAATGTGAAAAGTAAAAAAGCCGTCTTATTATCTATGTAATGAAAATAGTTAATAAAAAATTAAAAAGATTGAGAAATGTAACGATTAAAATCAATTGCACTATGTAGAAGAAATAACACTGTAAAATAAACAATCTTTCTACTTTATACTCTCTTCTCATAATTCTGAAAGTATGCAAAGTAATGTTAATAAGAAGGACACTAAATTCAAAATATTTATATTTAGATCTATCATTATTTCTATAATCTATTGTAAACATGATCAAATTTATTTGTAGTTTTATAAATAAAATTTTTATAGATACTCAATTACAAAACATTTTCTATTACAGAAAGTTATGATGATAAACAGATTCCATATTCTGCAATATTATATCATATTCTTATCTGATTTTATTTGGATACGAAAAATATTATTTTTGAATAATTATTTGAATTTTTCAAGCGAAATCTTATTCGGATTTTAGCAAAATTGAATATAAATTATATTAAAACTAAGGGAAAAAAATATGCCGAATACTCTCGATTTATTATCAGCGACAATTTTGATATGTTACAATCTAAAATTACACGGATTGTAATTTAAAATGTATTTAGAATAATTTATTTCTTTATTTATTTATCACTGACACATAGGAAAAGCAACGACTAGTTTTCTGCCCTCCCAAATAAAAAGCAAGCCCGAAACTACAAGTAAAAGTAAACTTTTAACATAATTTCTGTGTGTTTTTACTTTTGTATCATTATTTTCAGTATATTAACTTTTTTGTACTTTGGGCACTAAGAGGATTTTTTAAAAATTATACTCATCGTGGGTTCGGCCGGAAGATGAAGGACGGGGCCTGACATATCCGGAATTGACTCAACCAAGAAAATTTCCTGAGGTTGCTCATCCTTGCATTTGATCTCTGGTCCTTCCGAAGCCTTAATTCGTCTTAAGCCTTAAATAAACCGACCTCCTCGGTCGTCAATTTAATTATGTTTAGAATATACTGTATAAGAGACACGATAAAGAGAAATACAGTATAAAACTTACGAGATAAAAATAAAAAATTGATTTTATATCATAAATTGAATACAATAATAAACAATTTGTTATTCACAATTATTTGCATGAAAAGACAATTGAGAATTTCGCTCAATTAAATTGTGTTTTCAAACTAAATTTATTTATTTTTAAAGCTCAAGTTCCACGCAATTGTTTCGTAACGTCAATTGTTCTTGTTCAACCAAAGTAAGTGATTTAAGAGGGCAGCTTTCTATTACTGTAATATTACATTTAATAAGTTCAGAAAAGCATAAATAAAATAATTTATATTATTTTTTCAGTTTATAAATCTCATAATATACAGAATTTCTGTATGTAAATAAGTTTTGTTTTATATCAATAATTTAATTATATAGTACTAGCAGATGAACCCGGGGAAAAAATTTATTAAAATTTTCTAAAATAATGTATATATAATTTACAAAAGAGTTAAATCATCAATCATAAAAATTAAATTTCACACATGAACTTGATAGTTATTAAATGGCAATATGTTACTTTATTTAATGGCAGTTTTGCAATATTCGATAAAGAATAGGAGGATCATTTATCAGAATTTCGTGTTTCTTACGATAAGTATCAATTGAATGATCTGCGTTTTAAGCATAAAATGATCCAATAACACATTAGGACATATTAAGTTGTACTTGATCACAATATTCTCTTGTTACATTCATGGAGGAAATGGTTCGTTTTACTTCACAGTTCACGAAGCATATAAAAAGGCCTGATTCATTTTTTTTTACTTGAGTGACATTAATCAAAAATGATATTCGTCAAATCAAATAAGCAAATAAATTATTAATAAAACAGTTTATAAAATGTATATTTATTTCTTAACAATAAGATGAAAAATAAAATTTAAAATGTTCTCGTCTAAGACGAGTTATTAAACAATAAAATTGATGAAGGTTGAAAGAATAAATACGATTCAAATCTTGAAAATCAAATTAAGACAGAAGGTTAAATTTTGGCGACAGATCTAAGTCTGATGATAATGCATTTTAATGATTTAGGGGCTATTTCACCCCTACATCCCCCCACTCCTAAACCGGATAAACATATCTAAATATAGAATTTAATCATCTCTGCGTGTAAATGTATTGTAGTGATGAGGTGAGGTGGGAGGTCCACTCCATTTTCCACCGCCATCTCGAAAAAAATTACCAATAAAAGCGTTTCTTAAAAATGTTTTAAGAATATAGGCTATTAAAATTGTTTTATTTGCTCTTATAGTAATTTTTATTGAAATAATTATAAATTTTAATATCCTTGTCTATTTTAAATAAAGATAAACAATCAGTATCAAAAACAAAATCTATTAACTTGAGTGTTTTCATACACTTTTTTACACAATTTTATTACATAAATTGCAATTCAAATTGAAATAATTTTCTTGTTTAGTTTATATATGTAATAAAAGATATGAATAAATAAATTATTCCAGTATAAAAAATAAAATAAAATACAATCGAACCTCTAATAACGACCACTTCCTAACAATAACAACCTCTAAACTGGGGCCAGAAACGTTGAAGAAAAATACATACGAAATAACAGTAGCCGTTGTTCAGAGGTTTAATTGTATATTAATATTTGCAGAATAACAAAATAAAAATTTTGATATGTAAATTAAAGTCAATTTTAAGTAAATTAGTTTTATTTAGTATATACAAAACAATACTAGAATACTACTACAGTTAACAGGATCACATGTTTTTTTTCAGATCCTGATGTAAGAAAGCAGAGCAAAAAAAAAAAAAAAAAAAAAAAATAAAAAAAAAAAAAAAAAAAANAAATAACCTCCATACAACGACCATTTTGTTAGTGGTCGTTAGTATTATTACATAAATCTTATTTGTTTATAATTCTGCCTAATGGCAAAGTTTAGTTTCTTTATGTTTTAAAATATCGTTTATTGCAAAACAATTAATGACGTTATATAAATTTTTTAATTTATAATTATGTTTAAGAAATTAATAATTAATCTTTTATAAATAATTTTTATATAACTTAATTAGATTTATATTTTTTAAAATTGATTATTTATCTTTAATTATTAAAGTGACTTATTTATATTATTATAAGTAGGACTGTAATCATATTTTAAAACTTTAGCCTATAATTAATATAATTATATTAATTAATTGTGTATTTATTTTATAAATATTATTAGATCATAAGTCATAATTATACAAGGTGATCAAAATCAAAAAGTACTGTACATGTTCAGAGCTCATATATCAACTAAATTTGGTACAAGTATTGTCCTATGTATACGATTTGCATTTTCGGGGAAAATTTTGCTTTAAAATCTTGCCAATAGGGCATAATTTGGCGCTTTCTCCTTTAATGTTCATATTACGTACGTTATCTAACAAATTTCGGGAGTTAAAAAAGAAAATTTCACAATTTTAATTCAATTACGGACAATAGCTGCTCCAGAAATTTTTAGATTAGGTGCAGTAAGGAAACAATATGCCTTAGAAAATTTTTTACTACCTGAGGTACCCGGCTTTACTCGGGAAAATCCTCAGGAGGGAGTTGTAGCTGCGCCTGCAAACTCTCTAAATCCACCCCTAATTATAGATGTGATTATAGATAAGGAATGTGGAATTGACGATTAGAAGAGTCACAAATAGCGCACGATCATGCAAATTGAGCACCATCACTGTTCACCTGTTAAAGAATTGTGAAGAACGTTTTGCGACCCATTTTATACTCGAAAATTGCTTTTAAACGTAAGTTTTATGAGCAATAAGAGGCTAGCAGCGACAAATTTTCCCTAGAGACTGAATTTTTAATTAAACTTTTTCCCGAAAATTGAAAACAGCATAGATTAATTAAATTATAATTTAATAATAAGATTAATAATAAGATTAATTAAATATTAAATTAAAATATTATAAAAAGAATCCATTTATTAGCATTATAACATGAAAAAGTTTGTGTAAATATCGTTATTTAGACGATATAAATAACTAATATCAGTTTATCAACGCTTAATTAAGATAAGAATGTCATACCATCCTTATCTTAATCCGTCTGATACTGCAGTGATGATATTTGGAGTATTATAAATTATTGTACTGCCGATATTGATACTGAAATATAGTCTATAAACTTACAGTTTTTAAACTGAATTTTGAAAGTTAATCATAATAATGAGAAAGTAAATAAACTCATAATATTTATTTTCAGGTTAAAAAAAATTAATATTTTATTATTAATTAAGCTAATACAATCACCACTCCCAAAATGGCCACCTCTAAACTGCGACCATATTTTTAGAAACATTGAACGCGTACAAAAATAACCTCCATACAACGACCATTTTGTTAGTGGTCGTTAGTATTATTACATAAATCTTATTTGTTTATAATTCTGCCTAATGGCAAAGTTTAGTTTCTTTATGTTTTAAAATATCGTTTATTGCAAAACAGTGGTCGTTGCTTAGAGGTTCGACTATATATATAACCCTATTGATAAAGAGTATAGTTTATGTTTACGTGTTCTTTAAGAAGGTTTTTTTTAAGAATCTAATTTCTTATTATCTTTATAATTTATTTATAAAAAAGGAGATTAGATTTTACACCTTTTTGATCAAATAATAAATAATTTTATTAATTATTTATTGCTAGAAAAATTTAATAGAAAACTGGCATCTTTACTTAAAAGAAAAATTATCTATTATTTTCTGATTATTTGGACAGAGGTCAGAGGAGGACAAGTTATAGAAAAACTGTCTTCGTCCTTGAAAAGGGGGTAAGAATGAGTAATTTATATAGTTACAGCTAAAATAGAAATATCTGCGTAATATCATATGTAATTAATGATAACGTAGTATATCTGTAACTTAATTCGTTATTAAATATATTGCATAATTTTAAAAAATACGGTTTTTTACTTATTTAATATATATTTAACTATAGAAAGTATACGTTTAAACCCTTGTGATTGTTAAAAATCTACGCGAATAGTTCCAAATTTCGAATTATTATACGAGAATTTCATTAGTTCAAAAAAATTATTTACATATAATAAACAATTATTATAAATGACTTTTTTACACAAATATTAGCATAATAGTGTATAAATAATAGTTTAAAAACGTCCACCAATTGCCAAGTAGATAAAGGGAGTAAACAGTTTGTTGCGGATTCGTACCTACCAACTGGCAGGTTTCCGGGTTTTTTCACATGTCTAACACTTAAATAAGAACCATTTTCTCATACTAACACCTAAATAGGGAACAGTTTCTTATAGAAAGTCCTATCGAGAGGCACCCCTCCTCTTGATCGATCGCTTGTCTTTGCAGGGCCTTATCTCATCAATCCGATTAAAATCTTCAGAAATCTTTACTTGTTTATAGAGTAAGATAATTAATTTTTTTCTTTGTCTACCTTTTAATTTTAATAAAACTTTTAAAATTAATTCGAGCCACTTTTACACGCCCTACAATAACTTAAACTTGCAATCCATTCTAGCAAATAGATTCATGAGTTCATGAAAATTTCTTTGCTGTAATTAAATATATTAAATTCAAACAATAAACCAATTTTTACATTATTATTTAACTACATATATGAATTCTTGTTTTATTTATTTCTACAAGAAAAATATGATTTTAATATCCAAGTTAATACAATTTAATATTTTTAAATTTATCAATTGCTTCTTTTTGGCTGTGTCCACTCTCTTTAATCTAATAAGGCTTTTTTACATGTCCATCGTATGTTCGGCCAAGCCCTCAAATAAAGGGGCATGAAGAACGGTCCTGACATATCCGGGGTGCAGACTTTCCATAAAAAATTCCTCGCTCGGATTTGATGCTGGGTCTCTCAAAGCCATTTGGCTCATGTGTACATGATCCAGATGGCTTAAGCGGCTAAGGCCACAGCCTTGGTATGATGTACTGTACATGTATTCAGAGCAGTAGTTATGGGGACTATGAGGTAGCTAAGCTTCCTCAGCTTAATCGGTAGTGCCCATATGTAGTTTCTATAATACAATAAACCTGTGTAAACCGGAATCACACAATACCAAATTATTTTTTTACAGGTTTCCATTTTATTCAGGTTTTATTCTATAAGAATCATCTCACATCTTTTCAGTCCTTATACATAGCGACTACAGTGTTCATGATAAGTGAATTACTTTGTTATGAATATTCCTACATTAAAATTGTATTAACTGATTAAACTTTTACCTTTTAAGTTATCTGCATAAAAATAAAATTTTGTTATTGTTGTGTGGTACGTAAAATAATTCAGGCCATAAAATATAAGATCCGAAGTAGTGGAAGATGGTTAACTCAAATCGACCGTGGAAAAAATTTCGGAATTGGAAGTTTAAAACTTTCGAGTTACGAAGGTTCAGCTAAAAATCGAGATTTGTGCATGAGTTTACCGATGACTCATAATAAACTATCCATATGATATTTCCCTGAGTCTTATTACGTAGAATCGTCGCGTCACTGTAAACATCTGAATATGGTGCAGAAACTTGAAAACGCTTAAACCGAATGATTACATAAGCTACCGAAAAATGATTTCCCGAATGCGTGATCCCGTTCACTCTTAAGTGTTTATTAAGGAGTTTTTAAATTGCGATATTTCGTGCCTAGAATTGATCTGTTTTTATTTATTAATTTTGTCATAAAAATCCATTCTTTACGATTATTATATTTTTAAAATATTGCTGCAAATGTTAAATTTTTTGCATAGAATCAAATCAAAGGAAAAAAGTTCGAAAAAAACAAGTACGAATGTCAATTCAGTATGTAGGTCACGCACGCAGTCTGGAAGCCACCACCCCCGTTCGCCATCACGCGATACGATGTTTATTTTTAATCGTACGTGGTTCCCGTGCTTTATAGAGAGTTTCCGATTAGTTTATTCGATAGACGAATGTTCATTATTTTATTTATATTAAAATTAACGGAGAGTTTATGAAAATACTATTTAAAAGCCCATTCGAGTTACACAGATCGACGAATTGGGGTTAATCGGTTTGATTTAACGTTTAAATTCCTATACTGGACGATCGATGTAAAGAAAATTACTTCGAGTTAGCCTAGTTTGAGATAGCCAGGTTCCACTGTAGCTCTAAATAACTGATTTTAAATTTATGACCTTTAAATCCACATTTTATTGAAAACAACAAATAAATTAGAACATTATCATTATTAATAGGCTATAGGTTTATTTGAAGAATAAATTATTTATATTTTAATTAATTAAGTTCCCGTTCATTCTGATATGATTAACGTTTCAGCAAATTCATTTGTTTCCGATTCTCTATCATAATTTAATCCGAAAAACTGTGCCCACCCGAGTAGAAAAAACCATTGAACACTGGTCGCGGGTTCGTGCTTCATCAACGGGCTGAACACGTGGAATTTTCCGGGTTTTCTTCATGTGTCTAATACCTAAATAGATGCCAGTTTTCCATAGAAAATTCTCCTGGGAGGCATCTCCCTTCATGGCAGATCGTCCATGTGTTGCTTTATCTTATTCCATGAATCTAAATCAAACTTTATTGTTTTTATTTATCTTTTCATTTAATTAGGGCTGAGATAGAAATTCTAATGGCTTGAAATTAGATTTTATATAGATCAAAGTACTGTAGTTTAAAAGAAAAGTTTGCTTTCTAAACTAATCTCTTTAAGGAAATTAATTCAATGGGAAATTCTTGTCTTTGATAATTTTAACTTTAATTCAATGATTTTCAGCCATTCTTCAGTCTTTACAAAAGATCGATTTTACTTTTCGGCTGTTATGTATACATAACAAGGAAAAGTATTGGAATCGTGTCAAATTTGACCCTTCAATTTTTTTTTGCAAATCTGCACGTTTTGAGAGGTCCTGGACCCAAAAATGCAAAAAAGTAAAAACAAAAAAAATTCTGTTTGAAATTTGGCATGGATTTGTGTAAAAGGGACATTAATGCTACTAATTTTTGGTGATTAAAGGTCGATGAGGAAGAAGATAGAAATGTGATATCTCGAGAGTGGTCGAACTTAATGGTGTTATTCGTTATTACCAATTACAATTTTTTTTATTGAAACTCGTCGATACTCTGAAAATGATCCATTTTTCCATTTTATAATAATTAAAAATATAAAAAGTTTTTTATAAGAAAATCTCAACAGATGGCGCCATGCACAATTTTATTTATTATAATTAAAAATATACTGCAAAAGTTATTTTTTAATAGCCGTTACGCAACTTGTTGCTAGAATTTTTAGTATTTCTATAATAAACTCACACAGTATTTAATACTATCGAAACATAATTCCAAAGATCTTAGATTATCATCCAGACGGTAAAAAATACTGTCCGGGAAAAAAATATAGCAAGAATTCAGAATAGCCTTAAAAATCTGGAAAGTACAATGATGATGATTATTATTTTTTTCAGGTTCGAAGCCAAAAAATAAATTCTCAAACACATAAGAACATGATAACAGTACTTAGGACTTATGAATACAAAATTTTAAACATGCAAATTTATTTTAATTTTAATAATTAATGTTGAAAATCAAATAGACTTGACATCATGTCTGTATAAATTATATTCACTAATTATCTCCTAAAGCAATAACAAAATTTAATAATAAATTTTAACGGACGAAATTGTTTATTAATATTAATCATTTCCGCGTAGATATGTCCGGATTTTCTTCACGTATCGAATACCTAAATAGGGACAATTTTCCCATAGAAAGTACTACCGGAAGGCACAGATCTTCTAAGTGTTGCGTTGCCTCATCAATTTAATCCAAGAAATGAAGTCCTTTGAATCAGAATACTGACGATAATATATAGAATTGATTTAAGCATTTTTTAAATATTTATTTCGAATATTTTAAACTTCAGTTATAAAAAAGTATTGATAGAATCTATAAATAGTTACGTTGAAAAAACATTTCTACGTTTTTCTCGCATTCGGGATGCTAACAAAGAAGATGAGAATGAAATTAACTATTTTATTAGTCTACTAATTTTAGTAAAGTTATTATATGTTAAAGCCACAACTAAAGAAAATATCCTAAATTAATACAATGTTTATAAGGTATGTAAAAAGTTATGAACATTCGTATATTATTGGTGTAGATACCATAATTATTGAGCTATTGGTATTAATTTTACTACTATTTATCAAATACACGAAATAAAGATTTTGTATTATTAAATGCATATATTTTATATTAAAATAGTAGAAACTTTTGTTGGATATCTCGAATTTATTTTAATTCATCAAACTAGTATTGTAATTAGGGGGGTACAACAGGTGTGCAGGCACAGAGCCCAAGAAGATGGAGTCTGAAAATGGAAATGACAAAAAAGTGTCTAATATACTGTAATAAAATTTTGTAAATGATCTTGTATATTTCTTGTGTATACAAACATTATTTATAAACAATTATTTTTATCATTATTCCCCCTCCAAAAACATGAAGGGGCCGATAAAAAATCTTCCATAGGACAGATGTATGACTACTTTTTTTATAAATGAAAAAGATACTAATACCGTGTACTGTATAATTATTTTTTTATGCATTATGATGGAAAACCGATAACACAAAAATTGAAATACAGTGGTACCTCAGGTTACGAACGCCCCAGCATACGAAATTTTCAGGATACGATATGAAATTCGAACATATTTTTGCTCCACGATACGAACAAAAACTCACCATACGACGTTACATTAGTTCGTATTTTTCATTTGTTTTTCTTACTACAGTTATTTTTTTAAATGTATTACTTGGCTTTAATTTGAGTATGTTTTTCGCTTTGGAACGAATTATTTAGTTTTACATGTAATCGTATGGGAAAAGATGATCCACCTTACGACATTTTCATGATACGATCTCAGTTTCGGAACGGATTAATTTCGTATCCTGAGGTACCACTGTAGTCACCTTTTATTGTGACGTACTAGATTAAGAGTTCCAAAACTTTTTTGAGTGTTGACTCTTCAATGATTCTTCGGCTTTTTTATCGACTCCCTCTTTTTTTGTTTTGCCGATATAGTTAATAATTATGTTAATGAATAAACCTGGGAAGCCAGTGTTATCCACACACCGTTTTCTTAGAAAACATCTACTTACAATGTGCAAATTTACAAATCCCTGAATTGTCATTTACATAAACCATTAGACTAAAAAGTTTTAATGAACCGTTTTAAATCTATTCCTAATCGACCCTCGAGTATTTTTCGACTTTCGAAAATGCCTTATCGATTCCTGGGGCATCATGTTAGGGCCCCTGCATTAGACCATTACACGTCTACAAACTACAATAGAAACTCTATTATCCGAAATGCAATTATCCGGAACGGTTTCCAAAAGAAGAGAAATTAGAACGTGTAGCGGTGTACTTACCACAGTGTATAATATACGGAGACCAAACTCTCCATGTAACTAGACATTACTACGTCATCTGTCAATTGTAGCACCACGAAATTAGGACATATACGTACCATTACGTTACGTATATGTCCTAATTTCAAAATTAATTTACTCAAAATGTAACGTAAGGTTACATTTTGAGTAAATTAATTTTGAGTTACATTTTGAGTTACATATTGAAATTAAAATAAAACTAATTTACTCAAAATGTAACATAACGTTACATTTTGAGTAAATTAATTTTATTTTAAATATAGTTATTGCATTATAGTAATTATAGTTCACGAAACTTTAAACACACAGTGCTTAATATACTCAAATCACAAAAACGAAGAGTTTCTGGATTATCCTGGTCCATCAAGTTCGTATAATCGAGTTTCCACTGTGTATAACTTACGACAGTGGAAGAAAATATAGGCGACATTCACCAATTGTTCTTCTAATTGTTGTATATTGCTAGCATTCATATACAAATCGAAAATTAAGCAAGATAAAGCGTCAGCTTACCTTTCCGGGAACCCGATATTGAATTCGAGCAAGCAACCGCTGGAATTCTTCACGAGTGGTATGGCCCAGATCTATCGGATCCCGTCCCACAATGGAGCGGGCGGGTGAACTTGGCTACCCCTAATATGGGCCAGATTGAAGCCACGATGGCTATGAAAAAAGGTCCCATTAATGTTTGTAACAAGTTCATAATATTATACCCAACTCTACAGCTTCTTAAAGGTTGAGATGAGTTACCAAATGAATGTATGCGATTATTTGCAAAGTTTGAAATACAATTTTCAGATTACGATTGTGACCAGTTAACAAAACTTATTCAGTTTTGTTAACTGATCACAATCGTCACTAAAGAGATAAAAACAAAATTAAGCTAATTTAAATGTAATTATGACATTATTTATAATTTTGGAGCTAATAAATGCTCATTAGCTAACATTATTTCAAATATACATTTCTAAGATTTTCTTTTCATAAGCCTATATCTTAGCAGTGGAAATTTGAAAATTCTAGATAGATGAAAAGTTCTACTACAGATACTAATTGAGAATGTGACTGTAGATTGTGGATTTTTATAAATTAGTAGCTAGTACAGTTAATATTCATTTGTTGTTCCATATACAGGATGTTCACTTTAACATTTATCGAGGAGCAAAAGAGCATTGCACGAGACTCGTGCAAGCCGCGAGTACACATAGTGCATTCATTCCAGTGTAATGTTTACAGTAAAATTGATTAATTCAGTCAAGAAAGGGACATGGTAAATTATGTAGTAGTTCCAAGGCAATACGACTTTTCCATTCATAAGAACAAGACTCAGATAAAAATCGAGATTCCTTGACAATACCGACAACTTTATAAAAAGTCGACATACGCAGTCAGCTAATCTGTAAAGTACCGTTAAAATGCCTTATATTCTAGAACACTGCTGTAAAATGATTCTACTTTCGTGATTGCACGATCATTACACGTAATCGTGTAATGTTAAAATGATCTGAGTAAATGTTAAAGTCAACACCCTGTAAATTTAAAAATTCATGCTTAAATAGTGAATTGAGAGTTAACTTAAATTGCAACTAAAGATTTATAAATTGAAAAAATAGAAATAAAATAAATGTACAGTAGAACCTCGATTATCCGGACTAATTGGGGATGAAGGTAGTCCGGATAAGGAAAAATCCGGATAATCGAAACAAATACTTTAATATGTCTTTTAATGATAATACAACACGTTTTCTTTTCGATGACATATTGGTAATATTAAAAGTAAATAAATACTGTATTTAAATCGTGATCAAATTTTCAAGAAACAAACGTTCGTATTGAATTTGGACTACTACTGACCAACGCTAACAGACTACCTATTGTTTAAAAGGCCCTCTGATGGCGCAAGAAGACGGATTTTATAAAATAAAAAGCAGTTGAAACTGAATTTTTATGAATAAAAATTTGACAAACTATTTATCGTTTTACGACGAGTAAAATTTTTTCGTCGCGTTCACGGCTTTTAAATAATGCATAAACCTTCGAGGCGCGAGGCCCTTCGGACCGCGAGGCATAAGCGGTGGCCCACGTCGTCCATGCCTTACGCCGCCCTTGGTCATAGAAATGCTGTAATTTGAATATAAATTATTTATAAATACGTATGTCAAGTTATATTTTTATTACTACGTAAAATATATTTAAGAGTTTACGACCACTGTGCCGGGTGAGACGTTATTGAAACAAAAAATGTTATGCATTCCATCACGTACATAAACAGTTTCGTAATTCGCCAAGTGCAAATCAGCAAATTCGTAAAATTTTTGTTTATTTTGAACAATCCGGATAATGGAGGTCCGGATAATGGAGGTTCTACTGTAATTAAAATATCCAGTTTTATCTGTTTTCGTTTCCTCATTGAAATTAATTTTCATTGCTTTTATCAATATTGAAATTTAATTTTTTACTTGAATCGTGTCGCTTCGAAAATTATTTAAAATATATTTGTTTTATATTCGACAATTTAAAAAAGGAAGTAAAATGAGTCTTATTTAGAAATCCATTTTTAATAATATCTATCGCTCGCTAGTGACCGATAGATATCAATGGGCTTCAGTAGTTTTACTGAAAAAATCACTAAACCTGGTTGTGGGTTCGAGCCTCAACAACGCGTGGAGTTTTCCAGGTTTTCTTCACGTGTCTAACACTTAAATAGGGACCAGTTTTCCATAGAAAATCCTATCGGAAGGAACTTCCGATAGGATTTTCTATGGAAAACTTGGCTGATCGCAAGTGTGTTGTGTTGTCATATATCATCAATCAAATCAATGATAACTGTTAATTTATGTTGTAGTGTTTACAATTAAATTTTAAAATTTAAATTTAATTGTAAAATTTAATTGTAAACACTACAAAATAAATATGACTAAAATATTTTCGAAATCAGGGCCGTGCCGTGCTATGATGCAGAGATGCCGCCGCATCAGGCGGCACCGTGAGGGGGCGGCATAAAAAACATTTAAGGGGCAGAATTTCAAAGACTTGCGTCATACCTAGAAAATCTACCTCACAGCCCTGGTAAGATACACCAAATAATAAGAATTATAGCCTATATAAGACTAATAATTTATATAAGGGCGGCAAAAAAACATATAAGGGGCGGCATTTCGAAGACTTGCATCATACTTAGAAAATCTACCGCACGGCCCTGTTCGAAATCATCAGAAAATTATTTTTCTAGTGTTTTCTGCAGCAAAATATTATATTTTACTTAAAATTTAATACGTTATATCAGAACCACAGAATAGAATAAAGATTGGTTCCTGACGTGGTAACGTATTCTGTTTCTCCATTCTAATGCCGTTTTGTGTCCTCTAAACGTCATTGTTAATATTCTAGATGCGTAAATCTATGAAATTCTCATTTGATTCTTATAATCTAAGTAGAATTTATGCTATTTTTATAATAATAGATTGATTAAATCCTTTGTTTAGCTCTTTTGTCTGATGAGTGCAGTATATATTATTCTATCTAACGTCTTACAATTGAAATACATTGATTAACGTAGCAATGCTCAAACGTAACGAAAATAAATCAAGTTTTGAAATTTTTTACAATTTATTTTAGTAAATTGGCTGTCTAATTTATTTTATAGTATTTATTATTTAGTTACAATTGTTTATAAAAGACAATGAGTAATAAAGGTGTCAATATTAAAATAACAAAGATTTTTTTTAATAAAGTGGAAATTGAATTTTCTTCTTTGATAACTTAGAGATCCAGCACTGTATTTGAGGAGGTATCCAGGGCCGCTCGGGAGTTAATCTACTAGATCTATAAAGTGTCCCTCAGATTTATAAATAAATAAATGTAGAAAAAAAATCAAATAATTACAGGAAAATGATTTGAGTGTGTGTACATTTACAACATCTTATTCTTCATCTACATCTCTAGTGTTACATCTATAATGGTAGAGGATGAATGGCGGCTTGCAATGTTCTAATTCGGGTTTTCCTTAATATTGGCTCTAGTTACTCTACTGTATAGATCTGAGTTTGATGGTACGAAATTATATATTAAAATTTTTACTATATTTTATTTAGAATCAATGAATTTTAAAGGAAAACATTTTAAATTACTCATATTGCTCTTGTGATAAAAGCATTATTTTATCATAATCTTATCTAGAGTACATTTTTGTAGTATTAATAGAATATCTTTGCTTGCTTTTGTTTATATATATTTATATATATAATACTAAATTAATTGTTTAACAAAAAAGTTACATGTCCATTCCATCCATTAAAAAACCAAGAACTGTAGAAAAGATATATTTGACCCAAGTGAAATCCAAATCTCTAGTCAAATAGTCAGGTGATAAGACGTTAATCTTCCATTATGGAGGATTGAATCCGAATCCAATTCAGACTCTCGTAAATAGTACGGATCGGAATGTCGTTTCCACTCTCTAACTACTCTAACTGATAATATTTCGGATGGCTTACTATAATGGCCGAAATTTAAGCTTTAATATAAGATCGATTGCACAAAGGACATCTAGCCCACAGTCTGTCCCTTAATCCTTGCTTTTGGCAAGCAATTATTTATTATTTAGTATTGTTGGGTTACTTTTAATTCCCATCATTGTCTGTCTGTTTGCCTCTCTTTCTGTCCTTCCTAAATTTCGAGAATGGAGTCAGATAGATGAAAGTTGAAACAAGGTATGAAAAGCTTAGGAGCACGAGGCCCGGATTCACCGAACTTCCGATGAAAACCGAAGGTAACGTTATTTTAATTAAAAAATTTTCCTTTGAAAGATGTTAGATAGATGGCCGTAACGACTCTACTGTATTGTTAAAGGAAAATATGTTGTACAGGGAAAGACACTACTAATTTGAGGCGAAGAGCATACATTTTAAATTAAATGAATTAAAAATATGATTGCAGCCCGGCATTGTAACGATGTCACAATAAATAATCGCTCGTTATTCTTGTCAAAAACTATAGCTTTAACTAGGATTGAGGCAGACTTAAGACTAGAGTTTCAGTAATCGGCTTACATAGCATGCTTGTGTACATACAAACTAAATAGAAAACATATTTTTGTAATAATTTCTTCAGCATCGTTGTCATAATGCCGAAGAAATTATTACAAAATTATGAAGAAATTATAAAAGTGTATTATGAGAATAATTTATAAATATTTCTCAAGAAAAAACATTTAATTCCGAAACCGCCTGTTTTTTCTTTATCAGTATTATTATTTATACTGATTTCGAAGATAATTTATTACAACTGTGTACAAAGCGTACCAGTGCCTCAGTGAATAAAAGCACTGAATATTGGTAAGCAAGTTGGTCGTGGGTTCGAAACTGATCAATGGAAGTTTACCCCGGGTTTTCTTTATACACCCTAATAGTGGCCAGTTTCCCATAGACATTCCTTCCAGAAGGCATTTCCTTGGCAGATCGCCTGTGAATTGCGTTGCCTTATGGCGTCAAACTAAACCAAAACAATTGTATATAAACATATTTATAGATTACAACCCAAATGAAAAATAGATATTTATGTAAATTTAAGAAGGTATAAAGGATGTAAAATCTTTAGCCTATATTCTATTGAATTAACTCATGGATGTGTTTGTAGTTGTAATTAATTCTTTCATCTCTGTGAGCACTAAGAGGGCTTTTCTTAGCAAGACCATTAGGGGTTCGGCCAAACCACAATGAGGCGGTTGAATGGTGACGATCAAGGCCCGACTTAACCTATTCGGATGGTCCACTCTCCGAAAAATTCCTGCAGTTTTTCGATCGTCCGAATTCGATCCCGGTTTCCCCTCCAATTCATATTGAAGTGTTGGTTACATTTCTTAATTGGTTGCCAATTCTTGAGGAGTTATAATATCAATTAAAGTAATTGATCTTAGTAGCAATTTAATTTCTTCTCTTCAAATCTTAATATGAATTTCTATTTGAAGATTAGTCATTTAGCGTTATTCAGCTCTGTCAAATAATAGTTTGATAAAAGTCATTATACAAGGGCGGTTCACTTCTATCTGGAATTCTAGTAATGGAGATGGAACTGCGCATGCTACATAATCCAAATTTATATTTTTTCTCTAAATACTCCCCTCACACCCTGATTCAGAATTATGATATTCGTGCAGAAGTATTTTGGCTGGTGTCGGAGCCTCTGTCTTCAGAGAGTACTTCATCCATTGGTTCGTTTCTCAAGACTACCTTTAAAGGATAAAACAGATGATAATCAAATGGTGAGAAAACCGGACTATAGGCCGAGTGATCCAGAATTTCTTAACCAAGTCCATTGATCGGCTCCGCCAAGCGCAGTAGTTTTTCCTCTGCCCATTGTGGTTCGGCTAGGCCCACAATAAGACAGCCGGATAATGAGGGATGGGACCAGACATATTCGGATCATTTTAACATAATGTATATTCATGTCTTTATTAATGTATCTTATTAAACAATATTATTGTAAATTATTGTTTTATGTCAATCTTAATTTCAAACATTTAAGCATAAAATTATAAGCTTTTTAATTTATTGCACTTAACTTTTTACTATTGTGTAAATATGATTCTGATAACACTTCTTCATACAGCGGTGTTATCAGAACAAGTGTATGAAGAAGCATTGACGTATTGAGATAATAAGGTCTATCTTTCAATTTTTTGAAACTAGAATGAAAATCGAGATATAAAAATAAAAAGGTTGTTTAACTTCGCAATAACCTACAAACGGAGGACAAGTCGGAAGCCATAACACTCCATATTAAAGAAAGAAGAAAGTCTACAGGAAGACATCAGTTGAGTTAATGCATTTCCTCCATTTTGACGAGAAAGTAAACAATTTTTTTTTATTTTTATTATTAAATTCTTTTAGTTATTACATTTATTTCTGATCAGAAAATTTAAATTACATATTCCTATACGATAATTTAATGATGTTAATGTATTTTGAACGAAATAAATTGAAATACAGTATTGTTTTAAAAGTTAATAAGTTCATCTATTTATTACTAATATAATGTATTAATAAATAATTTAATCTGTTTTATTCATATTTATAATAAAATATTTATTTTAGATTTATTTTTATTGCAATAAATTATTTTAAAAATAAATGTTTATACGTATTATTGCATTTAAAGTTACAATAAATGGAATTTAATATAGAATTTCATTTGAACCTCAAATAACAGCGGCCATTTTTTTCAGGTGCTTTTGTTTGAACAAAAATGAATACGAAATAATCTCCAAATAATGTCCTTTTTTGTTCCCGTTAGTGTCCGTTGTTCAGAGGTTTGACTGTATTTTTATTTGGAATTTCCGAATTTTCGAAGAAAAAAATCCCGAATCAAAATTTCCTGAAAACATTGATGATAAGACAAATAAAAATATAATATTTTACAATATTAATGAATTAAATAATAATATTTTAAAATAAATTCAAATATTCAGGTGTGTAGAATTACAATTTATAATAATTTAAGGCATTGTCATCAATACAGAATTAATAATAAAGTTGGAAAATGTGCTTCTATTATAAATCAGAATTTATATATTATCACTTGTAGGTTATATAATGATAGTAGATTTATATATAAAACATAGTTCGCGAGCTTTAGATTGAATAATCATGATATAATACGATCACGTATTTAATTCTTTTTTCGTGTTTATTGCGCCATCACTTTTTCATAATGCGTTATATAGAGGCTGATAACAAGGTGATGAACGTTTTTATAAGAGAGACGTTATGTAATGACTATGATAAACTTCATAAATGATTAATTATGTACAGACAAACCTGACGGAAACATAAAATTGACCGTTATTCGGAGTTTATTTTGTACATATTTTGAAAAGAATTACTATTTATTTCGGTTGCATTTTTTGGAAAGATACCACAAAGATATTATTTTTATTACTTTCAAATCCCCGCGGCTTTAGAACATCATAATTTATTCATAAGTTCGATAATAAAATGACAATGCGTTTAAATTACGTTTGTCGAGTCTTACTGATGATTGACAATGATTTTTGTACCAATGTTATTGATAAATGCGATAAAAATATGATTCGAACTAATCAAAATCAGCATTTGAATGAGTGTCGAACGAGTGCAATGTTTCATGAATGGCACCATCCATTTTCGTGGAGATAGCGACCGATGAATATACTTCCAGACATATAGACTATATCTAAAAGGTTTATATATGTGAATGTCTACAAAGATTTTATATCATATATATAATTTATATGTTGCGGTCAATAGCGTGAAACGTAAAATGATGTGAGTGTCCGTTCATTCACGTGAATGACCGAAGTAACACGACAGTGATGCGAACTTTTGGTCAAAAACACATTAAATATTCACGTCTTTCAGCAGATATCATGTTCTTTTCAAGCCATTATTGTTGATAATAACCGGGCATTAATGTGAATGGTAGTTAATTCATTGATCTTTGTTGAATATTAATATGACGAATTATTTTTTTTTGGTGGTTCNATAATTTCTTATATAAAAATGTATTTATATACTCGTTTTGCGTAATAAAAGCTTTATAAATCATAAAATATGTTATATGTTTTAAACGAATATTAACACTTCAACTTGTTTATAAACTTTGATCAAAATTGTGTTCTTAGTTAATTGGCAATATATTTCTTCAACGTAATGTAAATTCAACAAATGCAGTCGAACTTGCAGCGACGGCCACCTGTAAAAGACGACTATTTTTTCGGGAGCATGAAACAAAAATGTATGCAAATAACTTTCAAAAACGGCCACTCCCGACGATGCCATTTTTTATGTTCCCGTCAGTGGTTGTTGTTCAGAGGTTTGACTGTGTATCATGTCTTATAAATAATAAAGCACAAAAGAAGGAAAATAAATAAATAATCTTTTTAAATGTATTCTTCCATTTTTTTTTTGTCTCAAAAATTTATGTAATCTCAAAAAAGTATTTAATTGAGAAAACTTTATATTATTTATGTATTAAATCCACATACAGTATTTATAGCTGAGCATCTCTATATATTGTGTATAGGCTGTATAGGTCTATGTTAACAGAAGTTCAACAGTGGCATTATACCCTGACGTCGGAGGCAGAGGAGCTTCAAAATTTAGTCTATTTATAGTACTTAATATAAATCAAAGTTAATTTCATATTATATATATTCAAGATCGGATTTGCACGTAAGCTAAACTAGCTGCAGCTTAGGGCTCCGCGTTATGAGTTTATATTTTAGGGTCTGATTTTATATACAGAACTAATTAATCAAAATTAATAAAGATTTTAGTAGAAAGATAAAGCTGGAAAAACCAGAAAGCTTAGTAGTAGTAGTAGTAGTAGTAGTAGTAGTAGTAGTAGTAGCAACAACAGTAATAGCAGAAGTAACAGCAACAGTAGTATCAGGAAGCAAGATTAATAAACACGAAATATAATGTATTATTATTCTATAAATTTGTAGCTTTCACGACAAACTTCTAAAATATATGAATTTGTTTAACCCCACGTTTCTAGGTAAATTGCTTTTACAGACCGAAAATAGATGTAGCTAATCATCATTTTGGATTTTTTGATAATAACTTTTACTTACAGAATGTGTTTTTAGACTGTTTAAACATTAAACCTTTCCTATTTATAAACAAGTGTTCTCATTTGACTCATCTAAATCAGAATGATGAGAGACTTGCTTAAGAATTTGTTTCTGAAGTCAAAAATATTTGTAAGCCTGTAAGATTTACTCGAACGAAAAAAAGCTCTAAATAACAACAGTATAAATTAATTTTTAAATTGATATTGTTATAAACGATAAACAAAATAGTAAAGAACAATAGTATTGTTACAAATCAAGGTTATTATGTTAGTAAAACTAATTATAAAGTTAAATTTTATTGAGAAGAGGGCGTTAATTCTAAAGGTTGTATTTAATGACCCTGATCTGCTACTTGACTTTACTAAATAAAGAAACTTAGGGATTGAAGATATGACTGCATCTGGTATAAATGTCAGTAGAATATGAGAATGATGGAAGAAACACGTGAAAAAGAAAATAAATATCCCTATGGAACACGTGCACATCTTATGTTCGATAACACGTCAATGTTAAACTTCATTAACATTTAAAATTAACATTAACTTTTTTTCTGAAAATATTTAAAATGGCAATGTACTGTACATTATAAAGTTGAAAAATTTAAATAAATCTAAATATTTATACAATAATGAAAAAATATATATAAATGTAGAAATTCATAAAAAAATAATAAAAAAATTAATAAAATACAGTCAAACCTGTGAACAACGGCCATTGACTAGAACATAAAATGTCTGTTATTCGTTATTTATACGTTTTTTGTTTTTTTTTTTTTTTAATTTTCCTGAAAAAATGGCCGTCGTTTAGAGGTGGCCGTTGTTATAGGTTCGACTGTATAAATTATAAATGAAATAAATTTCATTAATATATATTAATATTCTATATATTCTGCTTTTATTATTTATTTTGTCTGTTAATTTGCCTGTTTTATTTAGGACTTTCCTTCTTAGTGAGGGGTAGTAATCGATAGTCTTCGGACTTCACTTGTATACTTAAAAAAAAAACGAATAATAATTTAAATATAATAAAATTTTTCTTTAAAATAACATAATTAGAATATTCTCGATATCTTTTAATAATAATAATACGATGTTAAAAGAGTCACTCTTTTGTAATTCTAGATAAGATAGTGGTTAGAATTGACGATAAAGGAATAAAATTAGCAGAAACTACGTCATGAAAAATATCTTATCTACGTTATTTCCTAAATTAACAAATAGCCAATTACAGAAGCATTCTCCTACAAACTCTTCACACATTAGTTACCTATCTTATCACATGACGCAGGGTGGAAAAATATTCTAAAAATGGAAACATGAAGTGGAGAAGTCGGCCGATCCGTCGTCTCCTTTACCATGAAAGTCATCCAAAACTAATTAAAGATAACCACTTATATATCATTTCTATAATAAAACCTTTGTTATTATGTTATTAAACGTTAACTACCGTAACATAAGTAGAAATTCTGGCGAAATTTTATAAATATTTCGTTGAAAATTTCACTTTATTAACCTAAAAACATGTAAATACATATACAGTCGAACTTCTAATAATGGACACTTCCTAACAACGAATTTTTTAAAAGGAAAATTAAAGAAAAACGCATACAAAACGACCTCCAAATAAAGGCCACTCCCAACAACGGACATTTATTTTTGTATTTCTGTCAGTGACCGTTGCTCAGAGGTTTGACAGTAGGTGAGAACAAGTAATTACTTTCTTACAAGAAAACAATGTAAAAAATGTTATTAAATAAAATAACATATTATCCGTAATAAATTATAGTCAAACCTCTGAACAAAGGACAGTGCTAGCAACTTAAAATTAGCCGTTGTTCGCAGGTGGACGTTGTTTAAAGGTTATTTTGTATAAATTTTTGTGTAAAGAAAGAAAACTTTCTGTAAATAATTAGAGGTGGATTGCTGTTGGGAGGTGGCTGTTATTACAGGTTCTACTATATTATGAGAAAATTATAAAAATGTGTAAAATACAGAAAAACATTATACAAAACTCTCATAAGAGAGGTATTTAAAAAACGTTTAATATTTCTGAAAATAAATTTAAAAATGTTTCTTAATGGTTTCTAAAATAAAATAGAAACTATTTTTTAATGTAATTTTAATGAGATTAACACGAAAAAATAAAAACTTTTTCAATAAAACTGCAATGAAAATTGTAAAAGTTTCTGAAGTAACATAAAAAATTATTCAAGCGTTTTAAATAATATTAAAACAGAAAAAAATTGTATAACTTTACGTAACTCGTCCATATTAACCTTCTTCAAGTCTCCCTTTGGTAGCTTATGGAAGTATGAAGAGGGAGGAAAAAGTAACATCGTGCCATCTGTCGCCAAGATTTTAAATTATTATATATTTAATTATTTTATAAGTTAATAGTTAAAACAGATAAAAATAATTATTAAATGTGACTGAATTATTTATCAGAGGTTTGACTGTGTATCAAGTCTTATAAATAATAAAGCACAAAAGAAGGAAAATAAATAAATAATCTTTTTAAATGTATTCTTCCATTTTTTTTTGTCTCAAAAATTTATGTAATCTCAAAAAAGTATTTAATTGAGAAAACTTTATATTATTTATGTATTAAATCCACATACAGTATTTATAGCTGAGCATCTCTATATATTGTGTATAGGCTGTATAGGTCTATGTTAACAGAAGTTCAACAGTGGCATTATACCCTGACGTCGGAGGCAGAGGAGCTTCAAAATTTAGTCTATTTATAGTACTTANTATAATATTTATTATTTTTCTTTATAAGAGGCCGTCCATTAATTTCGTGTACAGTTTTTGAGTCATTATGGCCCCCTCTCTCTTCCTGTTGTCTACAATGTTGTACTTCCCTCCTCCATTAAACTATATACGTAATTAATATAAAACATGTAATCTTTATTTTAAGCAATATTTTACTTAAAATAATATTTAGAACAAGTATTAAGCAAACATTTTATAAATAGAAATCAGCAGATAATAAAATGTATAAAAGATCAAATTAGATATTTAAGAGATTAAAGTATCCACCCAAACAAACCGATCCAAATTTTAATATAAATGTTATCAAATATTGTAAATAATTATTGAAATTATTATTAATTTCAATAATTATTGGTACTAAAAGGGCCTTTTACAACCGTCGTGGGTTGGGCTAGGCCCACAATGGAAATAACCGTATAGTGGGGGATGGGGCCCGACTTATCTGGGACAGACTATCTCCCAAATACAGCAATTAAAACTGTAAAAATGTTGGTTATTAATTAAATAATTAATTGATGTGGTATATAATATTTTAATATATTACAGATATTACAGTGTATACACGTAAACCAATCAACAATATACGATGAAAGCATTTATATTATTTTATATAAATAATTTTAATAATACCATAAAATTTATGTTAAAATAAAATTATAAAATTAAAATAATACAGTAAATGTTACTAGAGGAGCTTTCTGATAGCCCAAATAATAATCTTTAATACTTGTTTACAAAAGAGTTTATCAGTTTCATATTTTCCTACTTCCTTCTTTATATTTTAATTTATTACCATAAAACACTTTATGAATATTTTTACAGTCGAACATTCAAACAATAGCCACAGACAGGAATACAAAAAATAGCCGTTGTTTGGAGTTTATTTTGTATGTACCAGTCAATGGCTGTTGTTCAGAGGTTCGATTGTTTTAATTTTGTATAAGTGGTGGATTTATGTATATTATTTTTAATTTTTGTGACTTTTATTTACTCAAAAATATGAAATATTTTATTCTCATTCACGAGAAAATGAAACTTTCAGTACAGTAAACTTCAGTAAAATACAGTACAGTAAACTTCCGATAATGTTATACTTTAATATAACCTACTAAAATTCAGTAAAATTTCTGTATAGAACTGATTATATAGTAGTTTTACTGAGTTTTAGTGTTTTTATAAACCTCGCTAACTCGGACTAATAGGTAATGAAGGTTTATGAATTAGCGGGGTGTTTTCTCCCAATACGTGGAAAACGAGATGATGGATATACAGTACAGTAATCTTACTATGATCAGTTGTATAAAAATTACTGTGATGTACTATACAGTACATTTTTCTACTCGTTTTCTACGTCGTTGGAGCTAACTCGGATAACCTACCCTCCCTATTAGTCCGAGTTAGTAAGGTTTACCGCATTTTTAAAAATACTCAAAATTAAATTTCCTTTGCGTGTTCAATACTTACACGTAATAAAACTATTTATTATATTTTTACTTTCATTTATTTAATTACGTTAAAAGAAAGACTTATTAATGATTTATATTGCTTACAATGGGTTAATGGGCTTAATGAGAATTTTTTTAAATATAATTTTTCATATTTTATATCAATTTATTATTTTATTAATTCAAACGTTATGGTTTTTTCGAAATTGTTTGGTTAACTTTCTGCAAATATTTAGTTAAATAATGACTTACAAAGATAATTTCGAAATAGAATTGTCGATTTATTATTCACATCCTCTTCCACTTATATTTACTCTAAAGAATACGTTTATTATGAAAGATCTTCTCTGAATGATTTGCTAATGTAAATTTTATTAGTTTAACTCTCTAGTGTAGCATTCTAGATATGATAAACGTCATTAGAAATATTTAAATCATGATAATTCTTTATTACAATCTACGTTAAGCACATTTTAATAATATCAGCTTACGTTTACTGTTTGTTAATAACGTAACTTTACTTTAAAAATGTGAAATATTTCGTTTAAACATTTTTTAAAATTCAAACACACTTAATAAAATTCTATTGTTAATATTTATACACAAGAAATTCTGTATAAATATTAATACAGAGAACTCTCCTTAGTGTTAGTATTACGTAATACTATATACTTTACTGAACATAGAATTTAGCTCCAAATTGGTTAATACTTCGGGATGAGATAAAGGGACTGTCCATAAATTATGTCCGCATTTTCCTTGAAATTTTTACTCCCACTCCTCATTATCCCAGTTTTTCCAAGTTTCCATAACCTCCTCCCCTCTTCGGACGTCCAACAGAACTCAACCTTTCTCAAAACTTTTATCACATTATGAGTAATAAAATGCATAAACTATAAAATTTAAAAAAGTAAAACGGACATCCATTGAAGCTCAACCAAGTGGTCTTCGTTTCCTGAACACTGGGAATTCGGTCGTGGGTTCGCGCCTCACTCGAACGGGCTGGCCACGTAGAGTTTTACACGTCTGTAACGCCTAAACAGGGGCCAGTTTCCCTTAGAAAGACCTCCCGGAAGGCATCCCCTAGGCAGATCGCCCAAGTGTTGGGTTGCCATAACTAAAACAAACAAACTTCCTCCATTCCAGTGTGGACGTCATTTATGGACAGTCCCAAAGATTTTGATGGTTAAATGTCGCGAGGGTGGGGAGATAGCGGGTTCATATCTCGAGAGGAGTCGGAATTAAAGAAGAAACATTTTTTTATAAAATACAGGGTGTTTATAATTAAAGTTCCACTTTGAAATGGCCACAAAATGAAAACTACTGGGCATAATGTTATCAAACTTGGTAACATTATGGACTGACACCTATGGAAAAACTGACACCTATTTAGGTACTACACATGGGAAGAAAACCCGGGTCTACGTTGGTCAAGCACGAACCCACGGCCAAGACTTGGCTGCTTAATCCAAAATATAAGCATAAGGAAACATGATTAAAATATTAATAAAATAAGTAGTAGCTAACAATAGCAAATTATTTTTGATGCTGACCTCATGCATCTATTTATTGAAAAGAAAAAAAAGATAAATAAACATGTTAATTACTGTATAACAATATAACTAGTTTATGCCCTCCATAATAGATAACTCGGAGCTCGGAGTATGAAGCATATCTATTATATGCTTCACAATACAGATGTTTTATTCTCTGTTCCTTTTATTAGTCAAAAATCTGAATAATAATTGGTGATAAATATTTTTCGCTAGCGATAAAATTGAATACTGTATGTTCCAACTGTAGAGAAATTCGCAAAACAGAAACATTCGGCAAGAAACACATAATTGTTGGTGCATTACTAGTTCTTCCCTTCGCTTCTCGATAGCGAATTGCACTTTATATAAAAAATATATATTAATAACAAAAAAGTACAGTAAGACCACGATTGATATTTTTTAACAAAAAAGTACAGTAAGACCACGCTTAACGCGGAGATGCATGCGTTCCTAGATGACAAAGCGCTAAACGAAACAGCGTTAAACGAGATCATTTTAACATAGAGTAAATAGGGATAGGGGAACACACGACCAAAAATAAACAGATTTTACGTTAAGTTATTTTTATATTAATTTACATAATAATATATGTTAAATAAGACAAACATATGCACACAGAAATGTAAAGTTCATTTTTTGTGATGAAAAGGTCCTGGCTTTCCTGAAATTCTGTTTTCTGTTTTTTTTTGCGATAAAATCGTGTAGTTTCGTCGCTTTTATTCTTTTGTTAAGCAAATGTCGATAGCAAGAGATCGCATTCAAAACGCCTTGTTTTGCTTTTGCACTCCTTTCAAAATCTGGATCATCGCTACAATTTGATCAACGATTTCGGTTATCGTTACCAAACTTTTACTAAGGAAATCTGTAGAGAAATTCTTTGGGGTCTTCGTTTTTAGAATCTCTATTTTCCATTTTTACATGAATTCCTTGTTCTGCCAGTTCTTGAAATCGTCGTTGATACCAGAAACTTGCAGTAACTCCTCAATATCCTGCTCGTCTACATCTCCCAGTCCTGCTGTATGGATTAGGTTGACCTAATTTGGTCAACTTAACGATACAGCAGGACTAGGAGATGTAGACGAAGAAGTTATGGCTGAAGGTATCCAAGAATTGTCAACGAAAATTCTTGGATACCTTCAGCCATAACTTCTTCGTCCATAACCATTCGTTCATGCATTTATCAGTTAATTCTTGTCAAGCGAAGTCGATATTGCCTGTGGCATCCATGCAAAATTACACCAAACAAACATAGGCTAGATTTAAGGAAAGTACAGCGCTTCGACGAATTGCCACCTTTTGCCGATTGATTCGTGTTTGTGAATAATCGTATTATATACGAATCAATAAAATGCCGCGATAATCTGAATCAGAGTAAATTTTGAGCTTTTTTTAGTCCCGTAGACTCGACTTAATGTAGACTGAGAAGGTAACGAGTTATCGAAAATGATGACAAGCTAGTCTGACTAGGAGAATTTTCCTAAAAGTATTATGGTGTATGTGTAAATTCATATAATTATTAACTAACAAGTAAGTACCAATAGGGACTATTTCGATTTGTAGTTAGCTTTTAATTAAAACAACTATTGGCTATTCAGCGGCTACTTTGACGTAGTGACACTTTAGAAAAAAGTTATATTCTTTTTTAACACGTGGAATTGATGCAATTTTCGTGTATCGCCAATAAAGAACGATAACTTATTTGATTCTAGTATTAAGTTATAGAGGTAAAAATTGGATTACATTACATGTATTACGAGTTTTACGGAATGTCGGGTTATCCGAGACTCTACTGTAATAAATTATTGGAATCGAAAATATTTTCAATATTGCAAAGAATAAGAGAAATAATTTAAAACCAGAGACTACATATTTACGTATTTATTGTCATAAAGCATTATATATCATTAAATAATGACTTACAAAGATAATTTCGAAATAGAATTGTCGATTTATTATTCACATCCTCTTCCACTTATATTTACTCTAAAGAATACGTTTATTATGAAAGATCTTCTCTGAATGATTTGCTAATGTAAATTTTATTAGTTTAACTCTCTAGTGTAGCATTCTAGATATGATAAACGTCATTAGAAATATTTAAATCATGATAATTCTTTATTACAATCTACGTTAAGCACATTTTAATAATATCAGCTTACGTTTACTGTTTGTTAATAACGTAACTTTACTTTAAAAATGTGAAATATTTCGTTTAAACATTTTTTAAAATTCAAACACACTTAATAAAATTCTATTGTTAATATTTATACACAAGAAATTCTGTATAAATATTAATACAGAGAACTCTCCTTAGTGTTAGTATTACGTAATACTATATACTTTACTGAACATAGAATTTAGCTCCAAATTGGTTAATACTTCGGGATGAGATAAAGGGACTGTCCATAAATTATGTCCGCATTTTCCTTGAAATTTTTACTCCCACTCCTCATTATCCCAGTTTTTCCAAGTTTCCATAACCTCCTCCCCTCTTCGGACGTCCAACAGAACTCAACCTTTCTCAAAACTTTTATCACATTATGAGTAATAAAATGCATAAACTATAAAATTTAAAAAAATAAAACGGACATCCATTGAAGCTCAACCAAGTGGTCTTCGTTTCCTGAACACTGGGAATTCGGTCGTGGGTTCGCGCCTCACTCGAACGGGCTGGCCACGTAGAGTTTTACACGTCTGTAACGCCTAAACAGGGGCCAGTTTCCCTTAGAAAGACCTCCCGGAAGGCATCCCCTAGGCAGATCGCCCAAGTGTTGGGTTGCCATAACTAAAACAAACAAACTTCCTCCATTCCAGTGTGGACGTCATTTATGGACAGTCCCAAAGATTTTGATGGTTAAATGTCGCGAGGGTGGGGAGATAGCGGGTTCATATCTCGAGAGGAGTCGGAATTAAAGAAGAAAAATTTTTTTATAAAATACAGGGTGTTTATAATTAAAGTTCCACTTTGAAATGGCCACAAAATGAAAACTACTGGGCATAATGTTATCAAACTTGGTAACATTATGGACTAACACCTATGGAAAAACTGACACCTATTTAGGNAAACTGAAAGAAATGAGATTAATATTTCGAAATAAACAACCAAAATCTTCATTGAAGTTAGAGTTGAGAATAAAAATAAAAATGGAACAACAACACAACTGTAAGTTAATAACATTAACTTTAAAATGAAGATAATTATTATAAAATACAATGTACATGTTTTGTTATCAAATCTAATTCCAAAAAAAGTAATATTTTTCAGCAGAAAATTTAAATTATTCTTCTCGTTTTGATCTTGAAATTCGTCATTTTCTTTCTCCTCTTTATTCAAAGTCCAAATATTTAATTTGTTTCCCATCTTCAGTGCTATATCGTGTCTTTCTTCTAAAATAAATATAAAAATCTGTTGTTAAAATTACTTAGAATATAACTCCTCAAAAGTGAAATCGCAACGCCACGAAGGAATGCGCTTAGCCATATGCAAATTGCAGGACTAGTAAAGGTGACAGATATGCAAATAATTGAATTTGCGTAAGCATCGGGTCATGTACCTAATTTCGGGCTATAAAAAGTAAGATTTAACTGCTATACTTTGAACACGCAAAAATAACTATTTAGCCGTTATGTTAAATGATAGTTGTAGATATTAAAACTTCATATTTTACAGAATTCTTAACAGACTGTGTTACTTAATTACGGTTAATTACATAATAAAAAATCTTCGAAGTATTTCATAGAAATAAAATTTTGATAGTTTAATTTGTTAGATTAAATGTTTAAAAATGAGTAACAAAATATTTCTCACAGTTACTGGAAGTTTAATTAAGTTTCACTACTAGATTTTTATAATGNATAAAGTGTGTATATCTTGTGATAAAGAAAAGACTTGATCTTGATTCCATCAAATAATAATAATAAATGCATCTTTCGAAAAGAATGCTTTAGACAAAAGTTTGTGTTCTTTGATGTAAGATCATAATATGCAATAAAAAATGAGGGTTCCCATTTAAGAAAATGAAGTTGACTCCGTTTTCAACGATTGTAGTATTGTTCAATATATATATTAAAAGCAAAATGTTCTGTCACTGCCAAAGAAGTGTTATAATTAGACTCAACTCTGACTGCCTGGATGAATACTGTATAACAGATAGAGACGGACAAGTACTTTATCCATACTTTCCGAAATACTGTATTAGATACATGTAAGCCTAATCTTTGTGAGTTGAAGTTCTATCAAGACTTCGACATCTAAAGTGAAACTAGACGGCCNACTCAACTCTGACTGCCTGGATGAATACTGTATAACAGATAGAGACGGACAAGTACTTTATCCATACTTTCCGAAATACTGTATTAGATACATGTAAGCCTAATCTTTGTGAGTTGAAGTTCTATCAAGACTTCGACATCTAAAGTGAAACTAGACGGCCTTCGTTCTGGTTTTAAAAAATGATCTAATAGTCTCACTGTTATCATACTCTGTTTGCCCGTTTAAACCTTGTCTACATTGTTTCGTAATTTCAGCTGCAGTTTTCAACTTAAACATCGTCTTACAGTTTTAGAAGCTCAGCTACACGCGGGTCAAAAAGTAAGTTGCAATTGGTAAGAACTTTTTGTTGACAAACGATATTTAAATGAAATCTGGTGGCAATACTGGTAATACTTCTGGCTACAAGAAGTAATAGATTTGTCGACGTTACTGCAAAGATTAATCTGTGTTCAATCGTGAAAGATGTCGCGTCATTTGGATGTAACGTCCAAATTGGAAGTTCGTTCAGAAACTCGTTTCTTATGGGCAAAAAGGTGTAACCCCACTAAAATTCAACGACAGTTGAAGGAAGTGTACGGTGAAAAAGTTTTTGCATAACAATGCTACAACTCATTCAGCAGACATCACAAAGTCCCTACTAGAAAAATTCAAATGGACTGTATGAGAACATTCTCCGTAAAGTCTAGACCTTGGAAATTGTTACATGGAAAACACCTTGTAATTTCCACGTGTTAGGCCCTTTACGAAGGACCTTTACGAAGGACCTTTACGAAGGACCTTTACGAAAAATCGCCAATACGACTCCGATGAAGACATCACAAATGAGACACGAGAATGGTTATCGCATGTTGGATAGGAATGTTTCCAAGAAGGAATAGAAAAGCTCGTGCCACGATATGATAAATGTTAAAATATGTAGAAAAGCAGCGCTTGGATTGTACATCCACACAAACATCTATACATACAGAAAAAATCCCCGATTTTTGCATTTCTCGACGTTTCAAGGTGCCCTGAGTCTAAAAATGTAAAAATCATGGACAGGGGCATTTTTGACCGAACGCCATACTTTCTCTCTGTTATATACTGTATATATAACAGCCGGGAAAGTAAGAGGAGACGATTGGATGGCCGAGATGCTAATGTGACAGCCTACTGCTCCCGAGGATCCGGAATCGAATCGGGAATTTTTCGGGAGTTCTACATATATCAGAACTCATCATTTACTACCCGGCACTCATTGCGGATCTGGCCAAATCCATAATGAATTCGCTAAAAAGGGCCCTATATAGTGTCCACAGAACAGAAATATTAAAAAAGAAAATTTCATACGAATAATTGTACCTAAAATTAAATATTTAAACATGCTTCTTTCCGTAAGTAGCAAACGGGATCGTTGAGAATCATAAAATAAATAAAATAAATGAAATTTATTTTATGATTCTGATAAAGAATGCAGGTGTATAAACATTAGGATGAATAATTATTCACCACTATCTGAAAACTATTAATAAAATGACAGTATTATATTTGTTGAGGAAATTAAAAAGCTACTTTATCCATTTCTATAAGCTAATTATAAAAATATTCTTGAACAATATTATTCTCGTTACATAACAATGTATTGATCTATGTTGTTTACTTGAAATTTCGCTTTCTTTATAAAAAGATCGTAGTCGATAATCATAGTTTTTACATTGCTAATGGAAACACTAAATTAATGGAGAAAATAAAATTTATGATGAAACTTATCGATTCGTGAGAGAAATAATAACCTAGACATGAATATTAGAAAATGCCTTTCCCATATTCATATCATATATCGTTTTAGAAACACGAAAGTAGATAGTATCGAAGGACCATAAAACTGCATCCAACGAAGCAATTAAAACATTGATTAACGTTTTGAATCATCAAAAAAGGTAAATGATCTTAATATTTACAATTAAATTAATGTAAATGTAAATAACATTTCAACGTGGAAAGATGCTACGCGAGTTATAGGCGAGTCAAGAGCCGCTCTCATTCGAAAATACAAAAAATAAACTTTATGTAATTATTACTTTATATAAATACTTGATATTTAAATCAAGAAATTCATTTTTATTTAGAGTGTAAGTAAATAATTTACCTGTAAAATCTCAGAATTTTCAGGTTTAAATTTGTAACCAAAAGTTTACTTATTATTGAGGTTGATACATTATTATTAACGCATTGATAATTAGTATTATTAAGCTTTTTCTTATATAAAGGAATTGTTGAAAATAATAATTATTACTTACATTATTTAAGTCGACTTAAAAACCGATGCAGCTTAGCTTGGGCTCTCCGTTTTGGAGGCCTGGATTTTTCGATCGTGCTGATGGTCTCTAAGACCTCAACTGTGGATAAGTCCCTTAAAAGTATGCGTTTTGTATGTAGCGGCCGCTGGACCCACTTAAAAAGACCGAGATCTGCTGTCGTAAATCTTCAAGTGGGCGGAGTACCAGCTAGATCGGTCTCCGCCTTCACTTTTCGGTCGATTCCAGTTTAATAGACGTTTCAGGCTTCATTCTTAGGGAACCTCCTCATAAATCTACATTATTTAAACATTGTATTCTAAAATGCACAAACGAATCCTATACCATCATAATTAAAAGGAATGTTATATCATATCTGAAAAACCAATGCAAAATACACGGTGTTTCTCGCTGTCTGTGTAATTTCAAATTGTTCGTAAAATCCATTTGTTCAGGAATTTGAATAAAATATTTTTTAAAATGTTGGTCCAAGTTTCATGTGTACGTGGTCGAAAGATTTGCCGTTGCTCAAGGTGTAGATTGCTGGATTGATAGATAGATGCGGCATTATTTCTTGGTCCTCCCTTTGAACTTTTTTCTTTGTGGGCACGTCAAAGATCGTGGGTGCCATTAACAGTGTTATTCCTAACAAGCTAACTGGGACATGTGACGAAATCAAATATAGACTGAATATCGTACGCTTGTTCTCAGGAGCACGTGGAAATGTACTGATTTTATGTAGTAAGCGAATTTTCACATGCACTTTCTGTTATTATTGTATACATTACTGTACTAATATTTCTTTCCCAAAGTTAATCTAAAAAACGAAAAAAGATCGCGTGGAACATTCTGCATATTCACCATATTTGAAAGATTATAAAAGGTTCATTTTTTATTGATATTTTATCATTCAATAATGACTCACCAGTGGCCAAGCAGTTCCTGAACGCTGGGAGTTCAGTTGTGGGTTCGAGTCAGTGTTGCCGCAATGAAATTTCAAAACGTACTGAAGCNTCGAAGTATTTCATAGAAATAAAATTTTGATAGTTTAATTTGTTAGATTAAATGTTTAAAAATGAGTAACAAAATATTTCTCACAGTTACTGGAAGTTTAATTAAGTTTCACTACTAGATTTTTATAATGGAGGAAATGGTTTTCCCTTTATGAAATTAAAATATCAATAGTAAAATGTAATTAGTAGAGATTTATATGGCGCAGGAATGCTAGTATGGCATGGCCTTACAAGGTTTTTTCAGTGTGTGTTTATATATAACAATATACAAATTTTTACAGTTAAATTTATTTATTTTTATACAAAATTTATGGTTACGTGTATACCTCATGACTTGATAGATTAGCTACTATAATTTTTTTACTTAAAAAAATAAATTGCAAAATTGGAATGAAAATGTAACAAATTATACTAAAAATGTTTTTAAAATATAATTTTTCACATCACTTAAAATGTTGTATTTTTGTTTTTGAATATGTTCTTTACTCATTTTACTTTTTAAATGGTTTACAGATATATGAACTTCACTTTTCACTATCAGATGTACTTAAATTTTTTGATGAGAACAGGAAAAATAGTAAGAGTATCGTTGAAGTAGACAAGGTTAGCTAAAGATGCTGTGACTATTATTCTTTCCAATTGCCTATCATATTTATCGCTTGCCTCTAATAATCTCCAGGAATAAACATTTTAAAAAACTAATTTTTGTTCATCATTTATAAAATGATTACATAATGTTATGATGTTTAATTCCTGATGTATTAAATCCAGATGGGATCGAATACATCAGGATCTGGATCATAATTCGATCAGATTGTGAGTCTGATCGAATCAACAAGAAGTATGATTAAAAATCCCATCATTGGGCTCACGAGTCAAAAAGAGACAAAAGTAGTAAAATCAATAATATTAAAGTTTACAATATTACATGAAAAATTTTAAAAGATTAATTTTATGAAGTAAATAAATCGATTGCAATTAGTTAGTAATTTAATAGTAAAGTCTTCTAGAAGAAAAAGTAATTCCGTGTTAATATTCTATCGAAAATAAATTAAATTATTTGCAATTTAAATATATTATTACCTTTCATATTATTGCATGGAATGAAAAATTTGAAAGAATTTGAATGTTAAAAGCTCTTTTAATCAGCTTAAATTATTCACAAACTTTAACGTTAATCTTACAGTTGAAAGACTAAACTAACAAGTAAGATGGTTGATCCGTTCCTATGATATTTTCGTGAGTGCGTGTGTTATTTTGGATCAATACTTTATTCATCAGTGCTAACATACACGCTAAATATTTTGTTTTCTAATAATTATTGATATAAGGCGATAACAAACAGTATTGCATGTTATCTAAAATATAAGTTAATATTTTAATGAATTTTTATGTTTGATTAGTAACATATTTAGTGTTATATTTTAAAATTAAAATGATCATATTATTTGTATAGTATTACTTTTAAAATATTTTGTCTACGATCTACAAAATTAATATCGAAACAGCAGCCGATTTAAATCCGATACAGATGGATTTGATTTCTTAAATAAGAGAAGAAATGGTCAAGACAGTTAAGACACTAGCTAATATAGTTCTGGGGATCCAGGTTCGAGTTCTAGTCAGTTCAAAATTTTTCATGAGAGTCAGAGGTGGCCCTAGGTTTAATGTTTTTGAGACTCATTAAAAGTACGATGAAGATAGAGGATATATTTGTTTAAATCTACAATAATATGAACATTTTAAATATAGAAACAAATGGTATAACACACAATAAAAATGTATACGATAGTTTTAAATGAACCGGAAAATTCAATACATGTATGTACACCAACAAAACTGCTGTTAATTTTAGAGCGCTGAGCTCATTAATTATAGAGAAAAACTCCAGAATTGCAGCAATATCTCTCTAATGGAGAAGGTTAAATGTGAATAAAATCTCTGTTGACACGTTGTTAGCAGGCTTCAATTTCAATTTTAAAATGATCGTTCTGCAGATGCAACAGATATCGGTACAATTATATTTTCAAGAATTACTAATTTGATTATTTAACTTCTAAAATATACTACCGAATTTGACAGGACTTTTCAAGAGCAATGCCTTTTTCGTTTTTATGTAAGGCAGCCTCTGGAAAGAGTTAATGAAGATGTTGGACTTTGTCTGTCACTATTCCGTCATCTCCATTTGTGAGCCCATTCGAACCCACAAAGTGAATGAAAAACAACAATAAAAAAAACAACAGTGATGCTCACGGAGTGGAAAGAGTAAAAACAAGAATATACTGAAAATAACTTGAAATTACTCGAATTTTTCAATGGCAAATAGCGGGAAATACTTTTAGCAGGCAGGATTAGACAGTAAAAATTTTTCTGCACAGAGAGATTGTCATCAGGTCTACTTATTGTTAGTTTTTTGTGAATAAACTTTATTACAACCTTAATTAATGAAGATATTAATGTATAATTAAGTAAAACCATTCTTTAATTTGTTGCTAATAAAAAAGATTAATATCGAACTACAATTAAATATTGATAATCCGGATTAGTAATATTTAATTTTCTTGATTTTCAAAAATTCAATTTTTTTATAGTGAAAAGAACAACGGCAATAATTTGACACTTGATAATATACTTAGATATTTTATTGCTATTTAATGTTATTTATTTTCAGTTACATAAGATTAGTTACATTACAAACAAAGAATTAAATTAAAGTTTATTAGCAATAATTCTGAACATATATTTCACGTATAGTTTCTAAAAATATTTCTAGTTTTTAATAAATGGAATAAGTACGTTAAAGCAGTTTCTCGTTATACTAAACAACTTACAATTATACTACGATTTAGTTTAATTATAGGGATTTGTTTACAAAATTGAATTAAAGCATTTTCGCATCCATTTGATACAACACGACTATATACGTGATGATTACACCTGCAATTGTCAGAAGGAAACTCCTTTGTACATTAAACATTTTCCATCCTGTGAAAATTGGAGGTTGAAAAATGCATTTTAAGTAAAACGAAAAGAGATATTCTTGTACACTTTTACTCTCAACTTTTATGCATTTCTTGTACACAATATCAGAAAGTTGATTTACCGTTTCAATGATATTAGTAGCTTTAAAGAATATTTCAAAAAAGAAATATAACGGGAAAATTAACCAAAGAAATAAAGAAATAAAATGTATAACGTCATTAAGCTCTCCATTCAAAAAAATGTTGATATAAAAGATAATTTTTAAGACTGTAATTAACGTCCACATGAAAATCATTGACGAATAAACTGTTTCAATAGAATTACAAATATCGCATAGATCTGTATATCTTGTAATTAATTCAATTATCTCGTTCTTATCCTCTTTCACATTTAATATTTGTAAATGTAGTTTCTTTAATTTAAACGCAATTTGTTTGAATAAATATGAGCACAGCAACATTTGGAAAAGGGGAAATGTTGCAGCGCAAATAAAACACCCGAATTCAGTTAATATCTTGAATACATANATGTAATATCTTCACGATTACTTTGTGTTATTTTTATTTTCGATCAATAATTTAATCATTGTTACTATAGCGTGTGTTCAATATTTTATCTTCTAAATTGAGTTTTATATTTAAAAAGTGATATGCATATTATGCATGTATTTTAGAATGTAAGTTATTAGCAAAATAAAAGAAAAATTGCCAATTGTACATTATGAATTATTCATGTTGATTCATATTAATTAATCTACTAGAATAACTCGAAAAATTGGAAATCCACCTTTTGTATGTGGATTTCCAATTTTAAATGGTAACTTGAATCTGAATATCTGTAAGTTCATTGAAAAAAGGAAAAAATGCTGAAACGATAATACAAGTATAAGTTAACAACATCAATTTCAAAATGAAGATAATTATTATAAAATACAATGTACATGTTTTGTTATCAAATCTAATTCCGAAAAAAGTAATATTTTTCAGCAGAAAATTTAAATTATTCTTCTCGTTTTGATCTTGAAATTCGTCCATTTCTCTCTCCTCTTTAACCAAAGTCCAAACGTTTAATTTATTGTTTCTGTTCAGTTGTGATGTAGATAATTGTAACCTATTTTAAAATTGCAAAAGAAAAAAAAATTAGAAAAGTTAAATATGTACAGTAATAATTCTTATTTATAACTTGAACTCATCAGTGGCAAAGTGGATGAAACCACTAAACACGTGCTCACCAATAGGCTAGCAATATAAAAATTTCCGGGTGTTTAACACCTATTTTAGGCCAGTTTCCTGTAGAAAGTTTACCAGTAGGCATCTCACCTTGAGTTTGTGTTGCCCATGTGTTACGCTGTCTGACCCCATTAATCCAACTGTATTCTGACTTTTAAAAAAGTCTAATTAAAATGCATATTTTTATTGATCGGAAAAAATAGGAGTTTAAAAAGCGCATTTACCATTAAAATGTTCTACATAAATACATGGAAAATCTGCTTAGATATTGCAAGAACGTATTTTACGATTAAAATACTCGGCAACCGTAAATACCGATATACGCAAGTCATACACATATTGGTAACACGATTTCAGTATTTTTATGTTACCAGCAGGGCTGTGGAGTCGGAGTCGGAATCGTAGAGTTTTGGTGTTTTAGCCGGAGTCGGAGTCGTCAAAAAATCCGCTGACTCTAACTCCTTTTTTACTTACCAACTTGTTATATATATAAAACGGAAAAGTATTGGAATCGTGTCAAATTTGACCCTCCAATTTTTTTTTTTTTTTTTTTTTGCAAATCTACACGTTTGGAGACCTCCCGAAACCCCCCAAAAAAGTCAGTAAAGGGGAAAAATTCGCGTGCGTGTGTGTGTTGGCGTCTAATTTGTTTAATTTCTTTATTTTCTGTTCTAAGATATTAAACAATATCTCAGAATGGGTAAAGTTTAAGAAACGAAATGTGGCACTGTAGCTTGCGTATAAAGGGGCATTAATACTATTAAATTTTGATTCTTAATTAAAGGTCGACAGGGTGAAGACATAAAAGTGGTCAGGTGTCATATCTCTTAATGAATATTTTACTCGTTATTAGCATTCAAAATTTAAAAAAATAAAATAAAACTCGTCTCTACCCTCAAAGTAAGCTTTTTAGCCATTTTATAATAGTACAGTAAAACCCGTTAAGATGTCCTCGCCTAAGATGTTAGAATGTATATGGGGACACGATTTAGTTCAACCACTTTGACGCTTAATAACTAACTCCTGTGTTAAA
>NW_019384397.1:1393924-1410517 GCF_000671375.1 Centruroides sculpturatus
AATATAAACACACATAAAAACCTTTACTTGACCAGTAAAAATATATTTAATGAAAACAACAAACGTTTTCGACTGCCTTCCTCAGTCTTCCTCAGGTTTTAAATTCTGATATTCGAAAATCGTTGTGCTTAAATATTTAAACATTTTGGAACATATACATCTTTGCGAATAAAATTCATTACGCGCATGCGTATTAATCATTACGTACGTGAACCCAAATATTCACAAATATTATTTTACATATACATGTAAACGATGTATAACACCTTACATAGAGTTGTGGGGGCATTCTGCTTCATACGCAAACCTCCAAGCTGCCGAAATATTAATAGCATCTTTATAGTTGATACAGCTATTACGTAATCCTGCTTTATAAATTTCCAAAGCTTCTAGCGTTCGTACGTGTTCTCTTCTGTGTGACATTTTAATGATTTGCGCGTTCTGCAAGTTAGCACTTATGCCAGGGGTCGAAGCATACGTAGATAGGGCAGTGGTGCATCTGTTGTGTTCAATGTCATATTTGTGTTCGCGCATACGTTTATCCAGAGAGCGTATGGTGGAGCCAATATATATAAGATCCCTTTGAAATCTATGGTCTCTTAACGGGACAGAATACACTCCCGGTGCATACCTTTCGTCTATGTTGTCTTTGCTATTGCGCAGAATGTTGTAAATAGTATTGCGCCTCTTATATGCTATTCTTTTGTTTATACGCTTCGCAATTTCTCTGTAAATCGGATCTAGGTGGCGGTTATATTCAACCACCGCTACACACTGCAAATTATTCGAGTTGTTCGTGCGTGAGCTATCGTTGTATACACGTGATGAGTAGGCCAACGCCAGGTTTTGAATTAATCTTTTCCCATACCCATGTTGTGTGGCTATGTTCTGGATGTGTTGTAACTCCGCTAATGTATCTTCAAAGTTTGAGTGGTGTGTGAAAGCTCTCTTGGTTAGGGCCCGGAATGCTGCGACCTTGTACGAAAATGGATCATCCGAACTGGCAGGGATAAATCGAGGTGTGTAGCATGGCTTGTAATGGACCCTAGTTGATATCATATTGCTTCCTAATTGTATGTTGATATCTAGGAAGGTAGCGTTTGAATTGCTTATTTGGTCTAGTTTAATGCAGAGGCCATACGGGTTACTATTCATTGCATCAATGAAGTTATTTATATCTGGTTTAGCCTTCCACATAATAAAGATATCATCAACGTACCTTTTATAAATAAGTATGTTGGAACTATACATAGGTATGATTTTTTGTTCCAGTTGTCTAACGACTAATTCACATAAATCCCCCGATATTGGGCTGCCCATAGGGACCCCGCGTTTCTGTAGATACGTTTTGTTGTTGAACCTAAAAAACGAGGTATAGCATAATAAGTGGGCCAGTTCCAAAATGTTTAAATATTTAAGCACAACGATTTTCGAATATCAGAATTTAAAACCTGAGGAAGACTGAGAAAGCAGTCGAAAACATTAGTTGTTTTCATTAAATATATTTTTACTGGTCAAGTAAAGGTTTTTATGTGTGTTTATATTAAGGTAATATAATTATGTAAACTCTCTCTCTGCATAACGATTTATTTAGTGAGGTATTAATTTGAGTTTCCTTTAAATAGGAAGGATTGTAATTAGATATTTTATCATTTTAATATGTTTTAATCATTTGATTTAGTTCTCATTATAAATGTATATAGAGGATCTTGATTATTTCATTAAATATATCTTTTAATTATTATCTCATTCATTTCTTTATGCCTAACTCCATTGTCTTACATTAAAAATAAACCCTCCTATGAATTCCGAAAACAGATTTATAATTTCACTTGTGTCTTAGTCAGTGGAATTGACCAAGTGGTGTCATGAATCCTGACTCAGAGATCTTACTGATTATTCAGATTAATAAGTCATCACGAACGTGTGACAGGGTCGACCAAAGTCCAGAATATCTCACAGTAAAGTTCATTTAAACATTTTTAGGTAAGTGCTATTAACCTTTTTATCATACACTCTTTTCAAACTGCACTTCTCATATTTATAAGAGCAGTCTAGCAAAGCAGGCTATAAATTTCAAAGAATCATATAAAGTATCTGCAGCATGGAAAGCAGGTGCATTATGAATGTATCAGCATAAAGAAAAAAGCACCATGGACAGATATTAGTAGAAGCCAGTTACAGCATCTATTTCTTTATTATTATTAATTTGTATTTTTGTGTGTTGGTATATGCATATATTTGTACATTATCAATCCGTAGATTGTATTTATTTATTTTCAGACTTGCGCAATAAGCACTGAGAAAGCATTTAAAGTTACATGCGAGAAGCACGGATTCTCCAAATTTAGCCCACACACTCGCTGCGATTGTCAGAAGCAGCGGCGGCCTTATCCATTGCGAGGCTCTGGGCGGCAGATCTTTGCGAGGCCCTTGTCCTTTGTGCAAAGTATGTGAATTGAAATAGTAGGCACTTATTAATATTAATATATACTGTACTATAAATTAAATTTATTTTATTGTTATAACTAATAGCCAAGGATAAAATAAAAAGTTTTAAATATCAACTTTTTTCTACTTGGTTGTTGCGCGAGGCCCCTCCAAGAGCGAGGCCCCGGGCGATTGCCCTGCTCGCCACCCCCTAAGGCCGCCACTGCCTGGAAGTATTATGAGGACTTCTTTTATGTTTATCATAAATTTGACCAGTCCATTATGGAGACTGATATATTAATAATAATAATACTAATGAATATTTCTGAGACCCGGACTCGAACCGAAGTGCTTCAGGTTAAATTGGATTGTATTGATGGAAAACGTAACGTAACAGATGAGCGATCTCCTCCCTCAAAAAAGAAAAATGCCTAGCGAAAAAACTGTCCACTATTAAGGCATTAGACACATGAAGAAAATGAACATATCGATATTTTAATTTTGCTTTGTTTTTTAAAGTTTATTTTAGTATCATGCATTTAAATTTTTTATCAATAAATAACAAAAATATGAAATGTTCAGCAAGTTACTATAAATAAAAAAATTTCATTGAAAAAAGTTATTATGTAAAATGCTGAAATATATGTCTATTAATATGCAAATTATATGAATTCGAGCAATAAACAATTTCCGAATTTTAAATAAAATTTTCCTTGAAAAATGTAACAAAACAATGAAAATTTCTGTAAACAGAATTGACACTGTTTGAATGTCTGGAATCATAAGAGTTAAATTGATCTTTATCTATTCTTTTATAGATAAAATATGATGCTAATTGATGATGCATAAATACAAGTTACTTTGATGGTGTCAGCGGAGTTGAAACAGGCTGCCTACAGACTGTTAAAATCTTCAGCAACTTCTCGCCGACTACGGAACCATCAAAATAACTTGAATTTTTACCTGCGAAGAATAAACAATGATCAACATAACTCCTATGATTCAAGATTTGTCGGCCATCCTATATATTTTAATGTTACTATAATTGCACCTTCCACGCATTGAAACAGATTTTGTGTATTTTCCCCCCTAGTCGCATTATATACACTTGAATAAGTTCAAAACATTTGTAAGAAACGAATTAATTTTGTACAAATTCTTTTGTTGAATAAAAAACCGAAGTCTACAACAGCAAAAGAGTACATTTTTTAAATAATAATATAACATTTCTTCAAAAAATTTTTAAAAATCCAGGATGGTATTCTTTTAAAGAAATATTTTTAAAAGTATACGGTACCAGGAACTTTTAATCAATTTACATACTCGTAAGCAAAGAAGAGCCTCAAATAAATAAATAAAGAGGTGACCCTGCTCATTGAGCTGCAATTTGAAAAAATTGTAGATCTATAAATTCCCACTGTCGTCCGTCTGACCGTCTATCCTTAATTTCGAGAACGGACTTAGATAGATGAAAGTTAAGACCAGATATGAAAAACTTAGAAGTAGGAGGCCCGATTAACTATATATGAACTTCCGACGCATACCGAAAGGTACGTTATTTCAATTCAAAAATGTTCCCCTCAAAGGCGTTTCATAGATGACATGCACGACTCTATTGTTAAAGGAAAAGCATTATGTACAGTACAGGGCAAGCCACTACTAATTTGAGGTGGAGAGCATATATTTTAGATTAAATAAATTAAAAATATGATAAAAATTGTAGCCCTGTTTCAATAAATAATAGCTTGATTTAATAATCTTTCTTATTTAATTTGACTTAAGTATCATTAAACCCGAATTTTTGGATGTAATTTATATTACGTGAATGTCAATTAACGTTGTCTTTATTCATTAATTTGACTTAAATTCAACTGCAGCATGTATCGAAAAACGGAATTGATATCTTTCCCGCATGCGCATTGAAATCTAATTTAAATAGCAACTTTATCGAGGATTTGTGTCGTGACGTCTAATGACGCAAGGCGATCTCGACGCCACTAACTCCTGAATCAGTAATCGTTGATTTGTCAGGCCGTTGACTTTCTTTAACATAGGAAGTAAAGGGTATTGACGAAATGTGTTTCTCTAGTCTATAGCCGACTTTTGAATTATGGTGTATTTATTGTTGGAAATTCTGTTCGTAAACCGATTTGTTCGAAAAGTGAGTCGTTCGAAAACCGAGGTTTGACTGTAGTTCGTTTTTTAACTATCTCCATTCTATGGGTACTAAAAAAGCCTTTTTCGAAGCCATTATGGGTTCGGCCCGAATGGGACTCCCAATTAGTAGGAGACGAGACTCGAAATATCTAGATGGACCACTCATGAAAATTCCTGAAATTTTTTTGACCTGTTCCCGTCCCGTTGACCTGAGTTCGATTCCGGTTCCTTCAGAGAGGTAGGCCATACAATACGGTTTTCAAAAGACAAAACAATAGATATTTTCAGTTTAATATCAATTTTAAAAAGTTTATATTTAATAATTAAACATTTAAAATATTTCTTTACAGAATTTACTTGATAAATTCTAAGCAATTGAAAATACGGAAGAATGAAAGTAGAGAGCAAAGAAAATTTCCCAATGTTCAGAAGAGTTAATGAAGATTCAAGACTCAAAACTCAATGCCGAAAACATAATTTACATTCTGTATTGAAAACCATATCCATGTTTGGATTAAAATTTAACAACAAATCATGGGCATGGTATTCTTTAACAATCATTATTATTTTTAAAGCATATTTAATAATATATTCTTGCAATACCATTCCATATATGTTTACAGAATCTCTACTGGAAGCAATAAAGCTTTTAGTTATTTTTTTTGAAACTTTAATCGGATTTATTTGTCTTTTATATTTTTCGTATACTAAAAAGAAAATTGGTTATATTTATGATAAATTATTTGAAACTTCTGAAGAAAATGATGGGCAATCAAACTCCAAGGAATATTATATAGTTTTCGTTAAAGTTATATTTATATGGGTTAATGCATTAGCAGTGTTTATTGCGGATTTTATTTATTATTTTGATTTTGAGACTACCGATGTATGTAAAGTTCAAGTAAATGGTTATGTATTTAGCGTAGTAACCGAAATAGGTTTCTGTTTAACTGCCTGTATATTTACACCTATAATGATGCTATTCTGCTCAGAAATATTTAAAAAAGTTGATTTTAAAATGAAGAAATTATACTTAGAAATAGAATCATCAGAAAAAATGACACAGAGCAAAATAACTTCAATTATTTTTAAATTTATACATTTGTGTGATGTTTCTAATTGCTTCGAAAGTATCTTTTCTCCAATTATGTTCCTGTGGACCGTTCTCACTGTACTAAAACTTACATTTAACGTCAATCAGTTATTTAATAGTAAATATGACACTACAGAAGATTCATATATATTTCTAGTTATTTGGGTAATTTTTCCATTTTATTTTTTTCTGGAAATGTTCGTTTGTGCTTCTTCTATTTCGGAAACAGTGACTGAATTATGTGACATTTTGTACAAGAAAGCCATGAGATGTGAAAATAGATACGTACAAGAATATATATTTTCTTTTTATTTAAAATGTTTTCTTCAACCTCCACTTTTTACTGGATGGAAAATGTTTACTGTAGAGAAACGTTTTCTTTTAACAATAGCAGGAGTCCTCATCACTTACCTGGTGCTTTTGTATCAAATGGAATCAAAAACCAACGATTCTTAATTGTAAATTAAACAAAGTGTATATTAAGTAGGAGAGACGCTTTGAGGAATCCTCCACATCAGTGACGACCGGAACACTCGATAGCACATTCTGACACTAGAAGCATTTATCCAGACTACAAATCTCCACTAACGACATCCTCGGTTACTCGTCTCGGAGGAAAAGATAAAAGCCATAACATCTAAAAGGGAGAAAAGAAGAAAGCAACAGACAAGTATATAGGCGATATTCTTTTACAACTGGAACTGCTACGTTTCGTTGGAATTGCCTAATTTTCAACGGGAATGCCTCAAATTATAGTTATGAACAACAGCACCATAACGCCTTTTACATGCATTATTAACACTTATTGTATGTTCATATGTAATTAAAATGATAAATTATTTAATAACTTTGTAATCGTTTTATTTAAAATACTATATAAAATTTAAATTAATTGTACACTTCTGTTTATAATACGTATTAAAGTATATAAAGAAGTAGGGGTGCCGCAAGTTAGGAGAGCCATTATTAGGAAAAGGTTGAAAAACACTGGCCTAGTCTTTTGAAACAGACGGTAATGAAATAAATGACTAGAAAACGTTATTCCTTGTAAGCCTATATGGAAATGGAATAGCAAAAGTAAAATATTGAAATCGCATTACTTTGAAGACTGTAGTAATAAATAAATTGATTTTAATTGTTTGCAATTTATCTTTGCATTAATTATAAATATATGTACAGTATATATAAAATATAATGTTTGTCTGTCTGTTCTCTGGACACTTCTAAGCTCTTTGATCGATCTATACGAAAGTTTTCCTACTTAATCTCAGGATCCTGTGGATAGTATAGGTTTCTATAAAATCTCAACGCTGCATCCCTCTCTTTGATTTTATGCCTTTGATACTTTGTGATAAACATAGCAGTGGTAGGATAATATAACCGAACATTTAATATGGCTTTCATTTTAACGTTTGTTCTTACTTTTCCCCCTAACTTTACTACAAGTTACTAATAAAAATAAATAATTATAAACTCTAATAAAAAAGTACAAATTTTCAAGTATTTTTATAAATATAAATACTCAAACTAACTTTAATAGAGAGGTTGCGGCCGACGTTTTCAACGCGAAAACGTGTACGTCGGACGTTCAGCGCCGCTTTCCTATAAGCCCGGAAGTTTGACAATGGTGTTTGGATAGTCAGTGGAATCATGCTCGACATTCCAAGCACCATTGCCAAACTTCTAGGCTTTTAGGAAAGCGGCGCTGAACGTCCGACGTACACGTTTTCGCATTGAAAACGTCGGCGACAACTTCTCTATTGTTCTTAAAAACCCATAGTACATTTTCATTTAATTCAAATTTAAATCCAGATAACGAGTTCATTGTGAAAAGCTGTATTCATAAAAATACAGACTGAAGAACGTGTTAAGCCAATAGTTCCAACTGGAATTGTCTCAACATTCGATGTGGAACGATTCCTAGTAGTTTTGAGTGCAGAACTACCCGTCTCTATGTTGTTGGTGTAGTAAGAACTTTTCCTTTAGAATTTTTAATTATTTATAGATTACAACATATTCATAAATCCATTAATAAAACAAACTTTCTTAAGTAAAATGGAAAAAAGGATAGATTTGGGAATTCGAATACGAAAAAGCCGAAAGAATTCTCACTCATACGCAAACTAGATCGCCGCTGTAATATAAATCACACCATGTTTAAAAAATATGAATTTTTCATAAATAATAATAATTGTTACCTGTCATTTGCAGTTACAGGTAGAGCGTATTATGGCACAAATGACTTCATACAGTTATTGGTAGAGTACATTGCCGGTGATCCACGTGTAACTGCACGTGACGAAAGAGTCGACAAATCACAGACTGTGTCACAGAATGATACGAATAGGGCGAGATTTTTTGATTAGGTGAAACGAAATAACACTATAATACGCTTCTTGTCTAGTCTTGATATAGGCCTATACTTGTAACACTATGTTGGATCTTTATTTCTAGACTTATTACACCGTCACTGAATACAAGATCAGCCTTAGGAAATCACATTTTGGAAAAATAAAGTGATTTTCTAAGGCTGATCTTGTGTCCAGTGACGTGTAATAAGTCTAGAAATAAAGAGGCCAACATAGTGCTCACAAGTATATATGAAACGAAGTAAGTAACCAACGAGCTAGAATTTACTATATAAAGTGGCTGAAGCGACGCCATGTTTGAGGAAAATTGAATACACGTCCACTATTTTCGTTTTAGTTAAGTGACGTGGCATTTATGTTGTATAAGGGCAACGAGCTAGAATATTCCAACTTATGTAAAAGCGATAGTACCCGTCGTTGCACCAAGAGCTCTAAAACCATGGTCACAGCAACTCTATGTAGTAGCTTATATTATAGTTCGTTATAAGTAACAATACGGATTTTGTTACGAAAGAAAGAATTGAATCAAATCCTGGGTCCATGTCGAGAATTTCTCCTTCTTCCCCTCCATTTGAATCTGGAGCGACCTTCGGAAAATGCCAGCGGTGCCTAGTGATTCTACTATTAATCATTAACATTAGTCAGATACGCGTGTTACGTCATCTTATTTATCGCAAAATACAATTTCCTACTTGAAACAGTATGAAACAGTATTTTGCGATTAAAGTTTAAAGTTAATTTTGAACCGATTACAAACGTTGTAACATAAACTGGATACTCTGTTATGCAAATATAAACAGCACGGAGAACGAATTTCAAAGTTTTTTGAAAATCCTCTTTTCAACAAAGTAAATATTTTATAAATTTAATTTTACTAAGAAATTACTGACCATGAGTTGGGTATGTTGGCTAACAAAGAAAGAAGGAATGTTGTGATGCTTTCTAGATTAATTGTAGATGGTGAAATTAATAATACTGTTGGGGATCATTTAGATCTAAATTTTTAAGATTTGATTTATAATAACTGTTATAGGTATATATATATATACAAGGTCTGTTCAAAAAGTATCGGACCTTTGGTCGGCAAAAATAAATTTATTGACTTTGAGGTACAAAACCCTAATCCCCTTCAAAGTAGTCTCCTTGGTAATGTATACACTTCTCCCAGCGTTCCTGCCATTACTGGAAACACTGCTGGAACGCATCTTTTGGAATGGTTATCAGCCGGTCCGTCGCATTTCGCACGATGTCTTCTCTCGACTAAATTTGGGTTCCTTTTAGCGGCATTTTCAGCTTGAGAAATAGCCAAAGGTCACACGGAACCATGTGGAGAGAATACGGAGCGTGACGAACCACAGGAGTATTGTGTTTGGCGACGAAAGCCCGAATCAGATGCGCAGAATGGGCGGATGCGTTATCAAGATGGAGCTGCCAAGTTTTGATCGACCACAGATCCCATCGTTTGCATCGCACTGTATCGGAAAGACAACGAAGGACCTCCTGGTAGTACTTTTTTGGGATGGTTTGGCCTTGTGGTGCCTACTCACGACACACCACCCCACGAGAGTCGAAAAAACTGTCAACATGACCTTTGATATTGCTGCGGACCTGCCGCGCTTTTTTTTGCCTCGAGGATCATCCCCGAAAGCCTGCTGAATCTTGAGAATGGTTTACACTCGGGTATCGCCAAGGTTTTTAGCAAAATTTGATGTAATACCGCTGCTCACGTTGTTCAGTCATTTTCCAGCTTAGTGAAATCCGACGAGAGCGCACTACATGACCTCACTCATACGCCGATTACCAACGACTGACGCTTTCTGCAGGCGGGAAAAAATTCAGGGCTGTGCATGACTGTCCCCTCCACAACTCCACCGAAGGAGGCCTCTCTCGCATCATTGGTTTACGCGGAAAAAAATAAGGTCTCCCCTCCACAACTCCACCGAAGGAGGCCTCTCTCGCATCATTGGTTTACGCGGAAAAAAATAAGGTCCGATACTTTTTGAACAAACCTTGTACAATAGATAAGTAGGTAAATCTAACCCGATATTGATTGAGTTCAATAGCTTTTTAGCAATACCGGTAAAAATGTAAAGAATGTGAACAGATATGCTGGATATGTTAGGATCTGTCTTTTACCACATGGCTGCTTATAGAACCCACGAAAGATTTAGAAACAAGAGGACCTCTTAGATCCTCAAATGTAGGAAAGAATAAGCCCTTCTATCTCTAAATGGTCCATCATCTGCTGAACCGTAGTGGCGTTGGATTGTTGAAAATAGCGTATTACAGGAAGTTTTGTATTTTTGAGAAATTTCTTAAGTTATATGCGATCTGAAAGTTACGGACATTGCTATACGTTTTGTACCAGTCCATGCTGCTGTATACTTTCGATTGTTTACAAGCGTTCTCTAATCAGACTGAAGATAGTACAGTGCACGACCGTGACCACGAATAAAAAGAAATTTGAAAAACATGAATGAACACGTCATTTTCGATGGTTATTACCATGTTTCCAATCAAATTCCGATTTTAAAAATACTAGTATGCTGCATTATTTTCGGCAAATTCTTGCTCTTCAAATGCTTCAACTTGCTACTTTACATTGCACTATACTATAGCGATTCCCAACCGGGGATACGCGAAAAAAATTAATAATGGCGGATGTACTATAAGAATATTCGGATTCTGCATTGAGGTATTTGGCAACGTCACAGTACTCGATGTTCAGTTTTAAATAAAACCATTATATTTTAATTATTTTCATGTGTGGACTTCCTTTAACACTTTTAGATTAAAATAAACTTTTGTATGTAATAGTAGTGCATACAATTGACCAAGGTTTGATGAACATGCAAAATAAAACTTACTCAACATTATATTGTTACAAATCTACTGGTGCTAACATTTTGGCATTCTATAATTTTGTTTACATTATACTGTATATTTAAAAGCAAGTGTTTAGTTAGTTTTTACAATATTTATTTTATATTTAATTTAAATAGTTATTTAATTTAATCAATTTGTAGACATTTGTGCTGCCACACGATTGTACACTTTTTATTATTAATTAATATCAATTTCTGTACGGTAATTTTTATTAGTATTTTAATTCATAATTAAAATTCATTTACGGTTAAATATGATTCGGTGGTTTGGCCCATCAGTGGCCAAGCGGTTTTGTTCTCTGAATACTGCCAGTGTTCAGGAAACGGACCGCTTGGCCACTGCGTGTCGTGGGTTCACTTGACTATTGGCACTTCCCTTGGCACAAGTTTGCAGTTCCGCAGGAAGGTAAAAAGATAAAATACTGTGATGAAAACATGAAATATTGATTTTCATATGTAGAAACTGATGAATGTCCTAAACAGAAATGTGTAGTATGTGGGGAAATGCTGTCAAATAGCAGCATGAAATTTTTTCTAATAGTTTCTAATCTTTTTTGTTTGTAGATGACTTTATGTCATCTACAAACAAAACATGCCAATTAAAAGATAAGGAATGTGACTTTTTAAACGCTTAGCAGCTTAAAATAACATTTCGATTTTCACATCGTACATCCCGCCAGCTAATAGAGATTATGAAAACGCAATTTAAGCTATTGTTAGTTTTCTTTTATTATCCAATTTCAAAGAGCAATGGTGTGGTAAGTAGAAAAGTACATAACACACCGAGCACTAAATATTTGTAGCTACACGGATAACCTTTTAATCTTCATCAATTCAGTGGCCCTGTGCACCTTCCTTGCCACGTCAACTGCAATTTATTTACACTTGACACAAGTTTAAAATACGAGTATATAAAGTACAAACATTTTTCTAATGTAAGGGGTACAATTTAGGAAAATGGGCTGCTAAGAGGTACGCAAGTCAAAAACGTAGGGAAACCGCTGCTATACTACATTACACCACTTCAATATTTTTTTACATTCGTTTTGAGTATTCTTAATATACATAATGCACACTTGTTCTAGCAGAAAAAAGGTCCTGCATTAATCCATATTACATTCAGATGATGAATTTAATATTTTTTTATACTCAATGCGATTAAATCTCACCATCGACAAGTATTTCACTTCTCTTTAGAGAGAATTTGAATAAAATGCAATGAATTTACGATCTAAAACTTACTTTAAAATTGAAATTAATCAGATTTAAATGTTTTTTATCTGTTATTTATGAGATTATTACCTGACACTAACCTGTTGCTCCCAATAAAACAAATACGAATTTTTAGAAAATTTTTGTTCACTTAAAATATATGAAAAAATTTTTTATTTAAAATCATTAATGGAAATTTTGTATTGCTAAAATATATGTTAAATAATTTTTTCTCCTGTGTATAGTATGTTTTTCTTTCATTTCTTTTAAGAATAGTACAGTATATAAAATACTAAACTAAAAACAAACATTTCGAAATTATAACATCAGATGGCGCAACCTTACTTTCATCCCGAACAGAATTAATAGTAATTACATATACCAAATTATAAACTTGCAGCTAAATTTTAAAAGTTAATCTATATTTATAGCTAATGAATGTAAATTTAAAAAGTCATTGAAAGCATTACTCGTATATGTAAAGTAATTCATTGATTACACATAAATACAGTATTATATCTCCGCAGACATTGAATATCTGGAATTTCTGCCTGCCTTAGAATACAAATTTTTTTTTCTACTGGAGGACGTTTGAGCAAAATATTTACATATCTGCATGTATCGCGGTAGTGGCAGGTCCACGCCTCACAACAGGCTGGCTGAGTAAAGCTTTCTTCACGTGTGGAATGCCTAAGTAAGGGCAATTTTTTTCATAGAAAGTTCTTCCAGGATTCATCTCTCCTGAGCAGATTGCTCTCATGATGTGTTGATTTATCCCAACGAAGAAATCTGTATGTTGACAATGATCATGGCTTTACACATCTATAACGTTTGAATAAAAATATTTAAGATCCAAAACAGATAAAAACAATTTAATAGTAAGCGCATTTTGAAATATAATTAATAACAACATCAATTTTCTTATTTCTAAGTAAAACAAATGCATGGAATTATGAGATTATTTACTATATTACTCTAATATACAGGTGTTTATAAATGAATGGTGCGGTTTTAAAAATTAATAATAAATCTATTTATTACCTTAATCTTGGGCATTGACCGAGTTTATGTACCGTCAATGCCCGTGGCCCTTGAGGAACTCTGTGATCGGATAAAGCACGCATTCAGACCATCACGGAAGACATGCTACACCGCGTATGGGAAGAATTTGATTACCGTGTTGATGTGTGTCATGTGACCATGGGTGAACATATTGAAGGATTGTGATTAATGCATAAAAAACTTGGACAGTTGCCGTTGCTTATGCTGTAAGGTTTGCCCATATAAGATAATAAATAGATTTATTATTAATTTTTAAAACCGCACCATTCATTTATAAACATACTGTATGTCCATGAATCTCATTTTGCGTGGTTCTGTGAGGCAGCTGTCATAATTGAAATTATCTCCCGTTTTTCGGATAGCCAAAGAAATTTTAAGTTTTATTCTGTGTATTTAAGTCTAAAAATTAATTACGTTTTAAGTAATTAAGTAACAAATTTGATACAGTTACAAATTCCTAGATAATTCCATTTTGTTGAATTATCGAGTAGGCTAATTCAGAAGACATTGGCAACGGAGTTTTTTAGTTTATTTTTATTTTTACAAAAATTTTTGCAATATGCCAAAAAAGTTGAGAATTCGGGAAGAAAAGATCGACCCTAAACGGAACTTGAATTATCGCTCCCCGGTTGATAGCTCGGATAGTTGTCCGAAAAATAATCTGGCAGTAGTTAGGCATAAGTTTGGCTAGCAATTTGGAGTTTGATTTTGTTTATGAAACTTCTACGGAGAGACCTTCTTGTGTAATGCTGTAAATATGTGTAGTGACATCGTAGGAAATCCAAAAGGATTTCCTACGATGTCACTACGACTCTTAAGTGTTAAAAAAAATTATACTATGTAAAGTGCAATGGCACCTAATCCGGCCATAATAGAAATTTATCTAATTATAAAATCTTCATTATTTTCTTTGGTCAATGCTGGGTAATTTACATACTATAACTTTTTTAAAAACTTTTTCACCTTGTGGACACTAAGAGAGCATTTTTAACAAGTCCATTATGGGTTTGGCCAGGTTCACAATGAGGTGAGAGGGACGAGGCCCGACATATTTAAACGGACTACCTCTAGAAAATTTTCAGGGGTTTTTCTATTTGTCCATATTCGATTCCGGGTGTCGCAGAGCGGTAAGCTACTAGTCTTTACTGTTCGACAATCTTACCGTATATACTATAATTACAACAGACGCAATTTCCTGAGACCTTCTGAAATGATCTGTTATTTTGCATTGCCTTCACCAAAAATATGTGTCCAAGTGTTTATTGATCTATCTACAAAATAATCCGATTATCCTGTAACCATGATACTTGAACACGTCACTGAATGTGATAATAAAAGGCAAGTTCAACGGAAAACAGCAAAATTCCATTAAAAGTTGGAAAGATGAGCAATAACGTAGTAATTTTGACACACAAAACTTTTAAGTCAGAGGCAACAGTAACTGCGACTGGCAGCTTGTTGGTGAGTCAGAACATATGACAACATACCGATAAAATGGCAGTTTCTCTCTAGCAGTGCACGAAACGGTTAGTGTTATCCGATTTTTGACAAAAACCAATTGAAATCCATTGGCACATAAAGTACAGCAAGGAGATGACTATGTAAGTTACACTCAGGTGTAAGAGTAGAAGTTCTAAAGTTCCAAAAACAGCCACAGCTCTGTAGAAGATTCTCTACGACTGTGACCGCAGTGAATGCCATGGAGAATCTTCCACAGAAATGTGGCTGTTTTTGGAATCTTAGAACTCGTACACCTGTGTGAAACTCGTGTAGTCTAATCCTTACTGTACCTGCATGTGCCGATGAATGTCGATTGGTTTTTGTCAAAAATTGGGAAATACTAACCACTCTTGCTTTGTGTTCTGCTGGAAAGATGCCGCTATTTTTATCGGTTTGTTGTCTTATGTTTCAGTGTATTAACAATGCTACTAGTCGCAGTTACCGTTGCCTCTGACTTGGAAATTTTGTGCCAAATTTACTATGCCATTGCTCATTCTCCCGAATTTTAATGGCACTTTTCTCCTTTTCTACTGAACATGTTTTGTATTTTCTGAATTAAATACTACATTTTATTAACGCTTAAGTTTCATTTAATCTTTTTATTAAACTAAAATAAACGATATGCTCATTTCATTTTTTCTTACGTAGAAAAACTATTCAAATGGAGAAATGATCAGAATAATTTTCCACAAGAGACATTTATTATAAATCCATTATCATTTATCTCTAAAAGCAATTCTACTTCATAACATTTATATCATTTTTCCGTAACCTAAAGTATTTAATTAAAAATGAAAATATATTTCAAATTTAAATAGAGTAAATAGGCATATTAATTACCATCATTTATGAACCATTAATTAAATTTTTTAATATTTTATACGCATTAATGTNGCAAAATGTACCAGAAAAGTACAAATGTACTAGGAACGGCAACACTGGTTCGAGTCCCGCCAGGACGAGCTGGCCAATGGAGTTTTTCGGGTTTGCTCCACGTCTGTAACGCTTGAATAGGAGTCAATTACCCTTAAAAAGACTTCCCGAAAGGCATTATTCCCCGCGTATAAAACAAAATAATATATAACCACTAACCACGTCACGTAACATATCCATCGAAAATCTTACCACGGGGCGCCATAGCCCGGTAGCTCTCGCCCAGCATGAAAGGCAAGACACGACAAAATCATTCAATAACTTCGGATTCCTAAATACAGTAGTTCAATAAAATATGTTATATAATAAGTTTTCTTTATAACTCAAAAAGTTAATTTATTTCACTTGTATATTTAGAAAATTTATTCCTGTAATAAATACGTAAGCTTTTATATTCATATTATGCGGAAAATGTAAAACATTATTTATTATTCATAAAATAATCGCGTTTCGCTAAAAATTATAAGTTTACATGTAATGCTTGTATTCAAACACGTATGTTTACCAATGTTTTAAATTTCTCATCACATCTCAATATGTACAAAGAAATTAAATAGATATCATTGATAATTTTCCAGCATCTTTTCTTATTTCAAAATTATAAAGGCTTCAATTTCTTGTTATTTATAAGTATTTTCTTCCTGGAAGCAGCGGCGGCCTTATCCATTGCGAGGCTCTGGGCGGCAGACCTTTGCGAGGCCCTGGGCGGCAGATCTTTGCGAGGCCCTTGTCCTTTGTGCAAAGTATGTAAATTGAAATAGTAGGCACTTATTAATATTAATATATACTGTACTATAAATTAAATTTATTTTATTGTTATAACTAATAGCCAAGGATAAAATAAAAAGTTTTAAATATCAACTTTTTTCTACTTGGTTGTTGCGCGAGGCCCCTCCAAGAGCGAGGCCCCGGGCGATTGTCCTGCTCGCCACCCCCTAAGGCCGCCACTGTC
>NW_019384397.1:1427569-1487245 GCF_000671375.1 Centruroides sculpturatus
TATTACAGGAAGTATAGGAAAATAACGTTAAAACTTGTCAAGGCTGAATGCAAATTTGAATTTTTAAAAGAATGTTTGATTTTAAAATTTTTGTTCTATTTTCTTTGTATTCGAAAAAGCTTAGCCTGATGATGGCCAATAGAGTTGGCTGAAAACGTTAGCTTTTCATTAAAAGTTTTCTCAGCAAATTAAGGTGTTGTGTTTTTTTGAGTTTACAAGCAAGTGCTGAGTGAGTGTAATATAGTTAGAATATGGCGGCACCGGTGGATTATTACAGGAAGTATAGGAAAATAACGTTAAAACTTGTCAAGGCTGAATGCAAATTTGAATTTTTAAAAGAATGTTTGATAAACAAGGTATTTCCGATGTCGATATATAGGATCAGCATCCCAAAAGAATGTGCTTCTTTGAAAGCTAAGTTTTGTTTGATTTGTCTTCGTAAATCAATTAGAATTGCTAAGAATAAAAAATATGGTATATTGAATGAGCTCATAGCATTAGAGAATAATATATACAATGAAGATCCTATAATGTTGAAAGAAATTAACAGTGGTATAGTTGTACTAACGGATGCAGTTCGGAAGAATATAAGGAGTAAATTTATTAGTAAAATGAAATGGATCGTTAAAAAGCAAGCATCAAGAAGGATTAGTAACAATTCTTCAACATTCATATTGTGGGACCAAATAGAAGTCCCGAATAAAATCAAGGATTTTCTGAAATGGGGACCAAACTTTGTCCCTGAAAATTCAAGTTCATGGGAAACTTCGATACAAGAAATAGAGAGAGGAATATCTGGGCTAGATTCTTTAGAAAAAGAATACATCCGATGGAAAGCGGTCATAAAAGACCAGAAGACTTGGAAAAAGGGATGTGATGCGGGTAAAAACATCAAACTTACTAAAGGTTGGCTTAGAAAAAATGATTTGGTTACAACAAGAGCGGACAAAAGCAAAGCTTTGGTAATTATGAAGAGACAGACATATACTAACGCAATGGAGGAATACATTAAAAAAACCGAATGCGAGAGTGTTGAAGCAAATGTTATTGAAAGCATCGACAGAAGGGTTAAGAAGCTTGAAAAGGCTAAGCTGAGTAATGCATTACCTTTCCTCAAAAATTGTCGAAATCCCAGCTAATATTTTGTCTTTTATAGGTAAGTTCTTGATATTATGGCCATCAACCCAAAAAGGAAGTCGTATTCTCCGAATTTTAGGAACGAAGAGACCAGTAAAAAAGAAATCCTTGAAGGATAACGTGGAAGATTTTGTATATTTATTGGAAGGGAAAGACTTAATCTCGAGGATAGTATACGTGCATTGTTACGACTGCATCTTACCACGAACTCTAAAGTCGAGGAATTGATTTTCAGATTAGATTATGTATCTGAGTGGCTTAAAAAATCTGGACGAAGGTTTGACCATCTGAATATTAGATTAGAAGCGGTAGAAAAAAAGGTTAATGAAAAATAGTTTAGTCGATCAAACGAAGTGAAGAAGTTTACCGGGTATCTTGATTTCCGGTGTTGAGAAGGTTCGGGATGTCATCTTTAGAAAGGAAAAATAAAATAATCGAATTTACTACATGTGTTTTACAGGTCCTCGATGTTAAAATTAATAAGGCTGTAAGATGGGAAAGAAAAGGGGTAATTATCTTTGACTCATTGTTTGATTTTTCGGGAAAATTGAATTTAGAAAAAATAGGTTTTGGATATTTATGTAAATGATTATTTTCCCCTGGACTGCGAGATATTAGAGCTAAGCTTCGTAATTTTAGTAGGAAGTCAAAGCTTTCCGGAGCGCGAATGGTGTAAATTGTTTAGGATAAGATTATTATTGACGGAATGAAATATTTTTATGATGCTGATTGTAATCAAGTGCAGTTTCGTCTTAGCAGTTACCGGATATGAGTACAGTCGACCCCCCCTTTAAGATATAGATACGTTCCAATTTATTAGGAATCCGATTTCTTACAAGTCGTTCCAATCACAGCCCGACACGTGTCAAGTTTACGGACTACGGCTGATTGAAAGGTTTTCTTCCATAAAATTAATCGATTCTACACTAATCTGACTCAACATTTCCAAAATACGTATATTTTTTCGTATTTTTATAGGAATCGTAATTATAGGGACCGTAATTATAGGGGGGTCGACTGTACTTCACTTTTGATTTGAAATTGGGTTGGTTTGTTTAATAAACCAGACCGTTTTTTGGAGTTATTTATTACAATTTGATGACATCTTCCTTTTGAAACGTGATACGATTCTACTAACAGAGATTTAAATTTAATTGAATATTTTCAAGGTTACAGTCTTTATTTTGGAAAAGCTTTTAAATTGTAAATTAAAGATCGTTATTGTGCAAGATGGCTATTAGCGATAAGGTCCTCTTTTTTCCTTTGTGGTTGTTTATCAGGATGATTTCCTCATCCTTGTCAAGTGTGGTGCCGAACTACGAAATGTTTTGGTTTGCTTTGTATATTTTAGAGAAAATAATTGGCAAAATAAAGTAGTTTTGATACTTTAGTTGGTTTGTTAATTCGAAACAGTAACAATGTATTGATTGTCGGTTCTTTTAATGTTTGGAGAATGTGATTTCTGAAACTTTTAGTAGTCGTTTTAATATAATTTGTACTAAGCAGAGAAAATCTAAAGATTTATTAACTCAAATGGTAAGAAGTTTCTTTATTTCTGTGAGGATTTAAATCTGATTATTATTAATGGAAGATGTTTCAATGATGAAGCTGGTGAATATTCTTTCATCTCTAATCAGGATTGTTTTGTTATTGATTTGGTCCTCGTTTCTCCGTTACTTTAGAAGGATGTTTCTATTACGATGGATCAGTTTTTGGACTCTGATCATTTTGTGATTGGCTTTGGGTTCAAAACTTTTAACTCTTATAAGGGATAATCAAAAGATTACGAGACTAAAAGGGATAAATTGACGTTGGATGTAGAAATGTATATAGTACATTTTGGCCTATTTTGACTCCATGAAAGATTTCCTTTGCATCAATCACAGTAACTAGGATTGTTACTGTGATCGATACAAAATATTAAGAGAAATCAACTGTCGCAGATTATAGTTGTACTGAATAGGGATCGGTGGAAACTCCGATCCGAAATGCATATAAATAAAAGATCTGTGAATTAAAATTGTCTTCTGGCTGGTTCTTGACCTCCAGTGAATGTCGGATTAGGACATAACAAATTTGTTTATTTGTCTATAAACCTCTTTTTAGTGATTACCAAAATAATGATAAGGTTACGTTATATGAGAATAAGGCTGTTTTTTGGGCAAATTATTCAACGTTATTTATTGTTTTTGTTTTATATGTAATTATTCTAACGACTTTTCTAGAGAAGCTTAGGAAGGTGTATGTCTTTTTATTGATTTATCTTTTGCATTTCATGGTGTTTGTAGGAAATTGTGGTTAAAAATGTTGCATTATGGTTCAAGTTATAAATTTTGTCTTTACTTGCTTCTTTGTACGAAAATTCTTCGCTTATAGTAAGAAACTAAGGTGTCTTCTTCGTCAATGTTTTCTAAGATCTATGTTAAGCAGAGTTGTATTTTAAGCCCAATTCTGTTTAGTGTCTCTTTGAATGATCTTATTGATGTTGTTATCTTCTTAGGCAATGGTCTAGAAATAAATGGTTTTCAAATTAAAATAATTGCTTATGTTGACGATAGCCTATTGTAATTTTATTTTATTCTGTGGTAGGGCTTCAACGATCGATTGATTGATTTGTTGACTACTTATTTAGATAAAAATGTTTTGAAATTAAAATTCAATAAGTCTAAGGTTGTTTTTCGTAGAGGTGATAAAAATTTAAAGTCAGATAAATGGTAATTTAAAGAATTCCCGATTCAGGTCGCTTTAAATTACAAATATTTAGGAATCACTTCTTCGGCTAACCGCTTATTTCGGACACATTATTCTAGTAAGAAGATTAATGCCAGACTACTGACGAATAAAATTATTCAATTGGAGAAATTGCTTGATTACAAAACTTGAATGATTACTTACGTTTATGAAAACTGCGGTTTTGCTGTTATGTTATACGCTTCAGAATCTAGGGTTTTCATTTAATAAATGATGATGGTATACAGATTGAGTTTATTAAAAACTTATCAAATAAACGAAATATATATAGTAGTTGGATCAGTGTTTATCTGAAATGGATGAATGAATAAAAGCCACTAAACAGTGCTAATCGGTCGTGGGTTAGCACGTAGTGAAAGAACTGCCCTTATTGAAATTTTCCGGGTTTTCTTCACCTGTCTAACACCTAAACAGAGACTAATTTCATCAATAGTCCTCCAGAGGCACCACTTCGGCAGATCTCCTTAGTGTTGCGTTGCTGTATACCATCAATCCGAAATTATAACTCCAAAAAATTGATGGTAATAAATATCTTAGGATGAATGTATTTACATTATTATTGTGTAAAAATTTCTTAGGCATTAATCTATTTCTAAGTACGTTCCAGCTGTTCTATTGATATAGCCTATAACAAGCGGAAAGTATAGCGGTTAAGATTTTTACATTTTTGGACTCAGGGACCTTGAAATGTTAAGAAATACATAGATGTGTGTATGGGGGAGACACGATTTTGATCACCCTGTTTGAAGATTAATAACTCCTGTGCTTTTTGTCAAAGTTTTCTGAAATTTTGCAAGTAGATTTGTGTATTAGGGAGATTCATGTTATTAAATTTTGATGGTTAAATCGAGAGGTGGAGCGATAATGGGGTCGTGTGTCATATCTCTAGTAGTAGGTGTAGGTTGGACTTAATAAAGATTTTACTGGTTATTAGCATTTACATTTTTTTAAATAAAACTTTTATAAAACTCTACCCTGAAAATTAAGCTTATGCCATTTTATAATAATAAAAAATATAAACTGTTTCTAAATAAATTATTATATTATGTGGCACCACACGCAGTTTTAAACGTTGTTGCCGGATTTTTTAATTTCGAAAGTCAATTATTGAATGAGAACTACCAACAATCACATTGTATTAAATTATTTATATGAGGAATTTTACTTTATTTGATTTATTTTGATAAATGAAAAAGTGTATGTAAAAAATTCTATCTTCAATATAATGTTCTCTGATTTATCGGACATCAGATATACAGGATGAGATAAGAATAAATAAATTTAAAGCCATCGCTATAAGACACAGCATATTTTAAGAATTCAAGTAACTTTACATTATTTTTATGGTAAAATCAGTAAATGCGTTGCCGTTTGTTTATTATATTTAATGAAGACGGTTTTAATTTAGCCATTTCTTTTTTCATTATGTTAGAAATAGAGTATGTAGCGGACCATACTTTCTCCGTATAATCCGTTATATCGAGGATGAAATAAGCAATTTTTTAACAGTCTTCGTTAGACCACCTAGAAAATCACGCGACTCATTTTGATTTGATAACCACTGATTTAGAGTATGATTAAAATACCAAAGAGAATATATGAAAACAAAAATGACAATCATATTTTATAGGAATTGAATATAGAAGATTCCGCCAATGGCTTGGCGAATAAAACCATTAAACACTAATACTGTAGTTGGTCGTGGGTTCGTGCCTCATTCACAGTGTAATCGCATAGTTTTTCGAGCTTTTTTCATGTGTCTAACACCTAAATACGGACCAATTTTCCACAGAGTCCTCTCGAGAGGGTTCCTTCCGAGTGGACTTTCTACGGAAAATTGACCTTGGTAGGTTGTTGATGTGTTATGTTGCCATACTTCATTCATCTAATAATACAGGAAGAAGAAAAATACATTTATACACACATTTTCATAATTTTAAAATACGTTAGCTAAATTATTTTTCATCATAAACTTTTTCATACACATAAAAAGCAAATGTAAACGATAAGATCTTAGTTTTTACTATTACATTGATATGAAGTTGAACATATTTAAAATAAAATAAATTATTTTCTTGTATTGTAAAGATATGTAATATCTTTACAATACAATATAAAGATATGTAATATCTTTACAATACAATATAAAGATATGTAATATCTTTACAAGGCAAGATTCGAATTCTATTTTCTACGACAAAAATCACGATTCTTTTAGCAGCATGACTAACCTATCGTTAAATAATATGATAATTTCAATGACAGAATAATATAATTTCAACCCTCTATAAATGAATGAAATTAAAGTGAATCTTTGTTTAGAACATCTCAATATTTACATTAACATAATACACAAATAATTTACATGAATTATTAGTAGTTCTGTACAAAATATATCTAAATTAAGTTTATAAAAATGTTTTTATTTTTAAAATTTTGGATAGTTTAATATCTGAAATCGTCGAAATTTTAACAAATTTCAGGTAGAATTATTGATTATTGTATATATTTTTCTTGTTTTCAGGCAATTTAATAAACCATATTTCAAAATTTCTTTATTATATAGCTAGTAAAAAAATTTTTATTCATCAATCAAGTCTTTATATATATATATTTCCTATTCAAAATTGTTTTATTTTATTTTCAATTTCTTCAAAATTTATCTATATTTCTTATAAACAATCTGTTTTCTTCCCGACAGGTATATTTGATCAATTTCTTTTGTAAGTCTATATTTTATGAAGATCTCATACAACTTTCAGATAGTTATTTTTACCTCCATTTTTAAAATAGCTTGAATGGCTCAGCAGTTAAGGTGGTATCCTGCCGCACTACGGAACCCGGAATCGAATCGAGAAGTCCTCCCCAATGTGATCAAGGCCGAAATCATAATGGGCTTGCTAAAAAAAGGGGCCCTGTTAATACCACGGAGCTTTTTTCCTTCCATTCATAATGATTATTAATTGATAATTTTTAAAAATCTATCACTGAATTTTTCTTTAATCACATTCGCCTTTTTTTTTATTTTCTTAAAAATCTAAATTTACTTCGTATATAATGAAATGGTACTTTATTCACTAAAATTAACATCACGGCCGGATTTGTACATAAGCTAAATAAACTTCAGCTGAAGGCCTTGCGTTAAGAGTCTATACTTTAAGGTCTTATATTTTTACATACATTGTTATTAGGTGAATGGAAAAGATCACACTCATTTTCATAAAATTTAGCGCACCAAGGAGTTGACGTATCTCTGCAAACTTGGCATGCGGATAAGTCTCAAGCAGATATGGAATTGTAAAGTTACAGCGTGATGTAACTTTATCGTTTCTTTAGTAAGTTATCGTTTCTTTTCACACTACATTTACATGCTTTCTTCTTCTTTCAATTTCCTATAGGACAAAGTCTGTTACGAAATACAGACAGCTCTTCTCACTCTATAAACAGCGTATAGGGCATTAAAGTGCATCCCCTTGGCCTATAAGCACACAAAAGCATCATGTCTGTAATTTACCTGTTGCAGAAGACGCTGTATCACTAGAGAAACTTTTACGTTTGCAATCGGAGACCATATGAACAACTAATCGAATTTGAGAGGGGTTTACAGAAGCCGGATGGTCATCCGAATAGCCCCACCTAGGCCATTCTGACAACGCTATGAGAATCAGGTGTTGGGATCAGTGGACGAGAGAGAGCCTCCGCACACGGCACTCCAAGCTCAAGACATTCTCGGCAGACTACTAACTATAAGCACACACACACACACACACACACTCGCAACTGAACGAATCGCTGTCCGTCATTCGGACGCAGATGGCGTCATCATTACAGGCTCCTGTGTCTTTCCATGCCATCTCGAGCTGCCTGGGTGAGGAACATTTGGTATTGCAGTGACCTGAGCTACCATTAACACCACCCACCGTCGCCTCCGTTTGGAGTGGTGTTGTTTCCGATGGGATTGGACCGTAACGGGATGAAATCGAATTGTCTACAGCAACGAATCTAGATTCAGTTTGGTAACTGACGACGGCCGTGTTCGTGTCTGTAGTCCCCGTAGTAAACGCCTCAATCGTGCCTACAATTTGGAGCGGCACACCGTCCCCACAGCTGGTGTGACGGCCTGAAGTGACATCACGTACGACGGCCAGTCACCTCTATTAGTGATCCAAGGGTCCATGACATCCCAGCGGTATGTTAGTGACTTCCTGCAGCCACATATTCCTCCCATAGCAGGGACGCCAAGTTGGACAGCCTAGGAGTTTGGCCGAACTAGAGGACCGCTTGCAACAACTGTGGACTGAGATGCCGCAGGACGCAGTATGGCACCTGTATGCCTCCATGCCTGTCCGTATCACATCGTGTATTCACGCTGTACACTGTTAGTACAAGAGGTGCTAGTACATTGTTATTACAGTGTACTAGCACCTCCTTTTATTTATAAAATGAAAGCAAACGGATCATTTATTGCAAATAAATGATCCGTTTATTTATTGCATTTATTTATTGCAAATAAATGATCCGTTTGCTTTCATTTTATAGTCACTTACTTATATCCCCACATAAAATGTCGTTTGATTCCGACAATGCGCTAATTTTTATGGCAATGAATTTACAGTATGTTATAACTTAGAGCAGTGTTTTTCAACCGAGGTGCCGCGGCACCTTAGGGTGCCACGACGCCATGATTGGGGTGTCGCAAAGTTTAGGGCCTTTAGTCATTTTCTTGGAAATTTACTTAAGTGTAGTTCAAGATAACTCATTGTCAGTTCTATTTTGCTACGAGATATCTAGTAAGCAAAGAAACGATGACTAATCGCATGTTAATGTAATGTTCGACGCTACGTGTACGCACGACTTGTCACGAGTTCGCCCAAACCACATTACTTGGCCTTCACATTCCCATCCCAGTACCAGGCCAACCAGCAGAGAAGAACGACATGGGCACTTGTGTCTTGTATATACTTTAAAAAGCGTTGCATTGCACTTTGAAAAGCGTGCACAATATAGATGCATATTACAGTACTTTCATAGTATTCAAAAGCAATGATGACAAATAAACAATTTAGTATCATTTTTTTAATTTAAATTTTTTAAATTGATATGAAAAAGATAAGAAAAAAGTAATGAAATATTTATTTTATATATGCATCAAAATAGTATAAAAACTTAATTGTTTATCAATAAAATAAAAATTGTTTATCAATAAAATAATAATATAAAATGATGATATATTTGATAATAAAACTAAATTTAAAAAACAATAGAGAGACTATTATTTTACATGTAGGTATTTTGACAAAATTCGATGGACTTAAATTTTGATTTTGAACACGTAGAAACGCTGTTTTTTTGCATCAAAATGCTACTGCAAATTGTCAATTTTTAAAAGTTTTCTTCCCGGGGAGGGACTCCCTCCCCAGACCCCACCCCAGCTTTGCGCGTAATATTCGTTTTCGCAAAAAATTTATCTGGCCCATTAATCCCCTTATTCAGATCCGCCGCTGGTCAAGAGTGTCACGATTTTTTATTTTTCAATCAGGGGTGCCACTCAATGAAAAAGGTTGAAAAACACTGACTTAGAGCTATAGCAAACAAGTCTCAAACAAGCTTCGATTAACACAATTTAGCATGCCACTGATTGATATTAGTATAATTTTATTTTTATTCAACAGAAAAATTAAAAAATTGAATTAACGCCTTTATGTTTCAATCAAAAATGAAAGTAACTTTAATGAATTTCTCCAACTAATGATCCGTCTTAAATGAAATAAAAAGGATTCATTATTTGATATACTGATTAGTAATTATTTATTAATTAGTTTCAAAGATTATGTATAATTGTTTTATTAACAGAAGAAACAAAAGTTAGAAAGTTTAATTATGAGATATTCATAACTTATGTCCACTTAAAGAGGCATTATTTAAAATTACGAATAATGCTCTGTATTTAAAAACGTCGGAAAAAATGTGTTAATAAGATTAACAATAATTGTCTGCATTGTTACAGTATGAAACTTTGTAAGAAAATAACTTTTTATAGATCAAATTTTGGAAAGAGAGATAAAGTATGTAGAGTAAATGTTTGATTTTTCTCACCCGTCTAACACATAAATAGAGGCCAGTTTCCCCACAAAAGGTTCACCCGGAACGCATCCCCTTGGAAAATCGTCCTTATTTCATCAATCCAATCCAAACTCTGCAAAAAATGTTTTATGATTTTATTTGCTGCGCCAGTATATTAAAATGCACTAAGCAAATCCAAATTAATATACTTTTATTGCTCATTTTAAATAATGCTGTATACACTAGACATCTATTTTTACTAATTAGTTTTGTCGTTAGAGAGCCGTCGTAATTCGAACATTTATTTTCTATAGACTTAGCTTCATGTATTCAGATTATATTTCTAAAAATGAAATTTTAATAACACCTCAATGAAATAAACAACAAAAATATAAAATTTAATTATGTTTTTCTAAGTGAACATAATTAGAAACTTGTCTTACGAACTTTTCGGTAAACTTATTGAAGCAATGTAACTTAATGATATACTTTGACAATAAATTGAAAAGCGTTAAAATTTTTGATTAATTATAAGTCTAAGTCATTGTTCGATCTATCAGTATTTAATGACAATATTCTATAAGCTATATATTATACTTGTAGATAACATTATTAGAATAGTACAGTTAATAAGTGCTGCGAAAAATATTAGGCTTCCGATTTATTTTTAATGTAAACCTAATGGGATAAGGCAATGGATGTTCTGTCAAGGGAAGTGCCTCCCCAGAGGACATTCTCCACGGAAACTGGCTCTTATTTAGGTGTTAGAGAAATTAAGAAAGCCTAGAAAACTCCACGTGGCCAGCCCGTTGGTGAGCTGCGAACTCGCGACCGACTATTTCAGAGCTTTTATCAAATAGACCACAGTTGGACTAGGACTTATTTTTTTTAGGTTTGGATCAGTATGATAACTTAAAAAAACAAACCATCTAATTAAAAAAATTAATTTTTATATTAATTATTAATTTATTTTGGACATTTCTATATATTAAAAGAAATAAATAAAAAAATTTATTAATTGAAATTTATAAAAAATGCTTTTAAAATTTTTCTCTTTTTTTGATGGATTTTCTTATACAATAATTTCATTTAGTAGTGTTTGATTTATTCTTTATTTTAATTTTAAATATTTTAGATGAACTAGGCTTAATTTAACTAATTCGCTTATTTCGACATTTAGCGTGAAATTAAATCACAAATCGCATTTCGGGAAAAAAAAAACAGCAGAATGTCGATTTTCCGTGCAATGGGAGAACCGTGCATCACACACCTAGAGATTTCGCGACGTCACGCGGCAAGTTCGAGCAGAAAAGTAGCAAGTGACATTGAGAACCGAAGACAGTTTTGTGCAATGCCGCACGGAAGAATTTTTTTATCGATCGAAAGAAAATTTGGGAATTTTTTGGGTAATTTTTATTCACTTTGGTATTTTCTCGGTAGACTAAAACAAAAATTTTGACATGTTAGAACCTGTGAAATATTGTTTAAACATCGTGATCAAATGTGTTATTCGGAATTATTAATTAAAAAGTTATTCGAAAATGATTTCTATTGCTAACAAAGAGAGGACCAGACGTTCGGATCTCCGATTCGAACACGTAGCCCTAAACACAAACAGCTTTTTGTCGAAATATTAAAACCCACTTCTCAAGTGTTTCCCAAAAATGGATCTCTGAAAATTTAGTGTTTAGCTTATAAGAACTTTGAGTTTGAAATCTCCGAGCGGCAATAGCCAACTGGATAAAACACTAGGCACGAGCTTGATGATAGAGGTTAGAACGTTTGGAATTTCAGTTTAGCTTTGTTTTTTTTTCATGTGTAACATTATTATTTTACCGCATTATTACCATCATTATTGGGCTGCGATTTAAAATAATATATAGACCTATAAATTTTCACTGTCTGTCTTTCCTTAGATAGATGAAAGTATAGTATATTTTTAAAATGTTATAACAGTTATACCCGTCTAAAGTAGCGATAAGCTTTGTGAATAATACCGTGTTTATTGAGAAAAATTTCTGAGTCCATATCATTTATGACATTTATCAATCAAGACTCTATAGCACTGTTTTACTTCTTTCAAACAGCTCTTCTACTGTATCTCTTTCTAAGCAGCCATTTCTCATTTCCGAAATTTCTTCTCTCTATATCTTTGTGTACCTTTTCTGGAGATCTTTTTGAACACTTTTTTCCTCTTTTTTAAAAGCTCTTATCTGCTATACTGCTCATTTGTCTATCGTTTCGCACTATTTCCTTACATATGCATACCACAATAACGTGTTTATTCCCAATATGGTAAGCGATGTTATTTCCATTCGTCTACATAAAACAATAACATGGAGCATCATGTTAAAGATAACAGAAAATTAAAAGATTAATAAGAATAAGAAAAATATAATTCGAAATAAAGTGAAATAACTCAATGAAAAACCATTAAAATATCAGTTAATCGTGTTTCAATCCCTGAATATTATGATTTTTATCTGTAATTTTATAAAATTAATTATATTATATTAAAAAATTCTCTTAAAATTAGTTTATTATATAAAAACAATTAATTAAGACTGTCATATTTATAAGTAAATCCAAATTTTAGAACAAATTTTCATCAAAAAAGAAGGCCAGATAGACAATGAGGTTAAGGCGTCAGGCCTACGTTCTGAGGGATCCGGGATTGAACCCCTACCAATAACTTCCGGGAATTTCTTCTGGATAGCCGTCACGGATACGTCGAGTTCAATTCTTTTCAATCGGTGGGCTTGATAGAAAGGCTTATTATTGCCCCAAAGGGCAGAAAGATAAAATGATAATAAAACAAAAGTTAACTTGTTTGTGAAATTTATACGAACATGTTTAGTTATATGACATAAAAAAATCGATTTATCAATATTTGATCAATTGAATCGATGATGTCTATTTAATTTTAAAAATAATCAATTTAGCAGAGAGACTATAAAGAAAAGTTTTAACATATAGATTATAATGATTTTTCATTTACGAAAAAATGGCTAAGAAAAAACAAAGTATGATTAATGAAGATAAATTTTTAACTTTCATAACATAAATTTATGAAAGATTCATTTGATTAATTAGTATTATCATTAGCGCAATTACCTAACAATAACTTATTTTATTAATTTTCTTCATCATTTTCAAAAAATGTTGCAAATAATATTTAAAAACTGCCATTTTTTCAAGCATTTTTCATTTTTAATCAAATTAGACCGTATCTTAACTTTATAACATTATAAAATAATTTATTTTATTTTACTAAACCAACCGAACCAATTATCCGACTATTAGAAACCTGGAATTACCAGAAAACCGGCTATTTTTGAATCTGGTTTAAGTTTTGAATTTGGCAGATTGTAGTGTAGCTGTAGTTCGCAGAGCAGACACTTCGTTTTGTTTTCTGTGAGTACGCCTTGCCAGTTCTACCGTGACTGCTGGCTTACAATGTGTTAAATAAGTTTCGTTCTTAAGTTTCCATTGTTTTATATGTCCATATGCTTAAAATAGCCTACGTCCAGAAATCCGGACCTCTTCTGATCCTAATCTCGCCGAATATTTCGTCCGGTACTATATTAATATATCAAGCATTATTTATTGAAAAAATCAGCAGATGAATATCAATATAAAGTGAAGATGGAACGACATAGTGCCTCAATAAAATCATTAACGAAAGTATGCTTTAAGGTAGTGACGGATTCATAAGTATTCAAAGGGGGCTAACTCAAATATTAAAAATATTTGAATAAAAACCATATTATCCATATAAATGTTTTTTAAAAAGACGTTGTTAAGTTCGAACAAATAAACTTTCTTTTTGTGTGTGTCTACGGGGAGATTAAGCCCATGTAACCCTTCTCTTGTATCCACCACAGCTTTAATAAATTTATGTAAGCCTAAACAAAGTTTTTTATACATTTTTTTCATATAATATTACAGTAATTTCTCGTTTAATAGACTAATTCAGACAAGAGGGTGTTCGTTAAAGTCAAAAGTCCGTTACATAATAAAGTAGGTTTTCACGAATGCCCGTGTTAAAAATTTGACAAATTAATTAGTTTATCTGCTTCTACTTACATAGATACGTTTGTGTAATTAAAATTAAGTACGTATGAGAAGTTTAATTTCACAGAAAAGTTTACTATATGTACTGTATTATTGCTTATGTACAGTACTGTACTCACCGTAGTTCTGAGACTATAATAAACAAGTAGACAGTCTAAATCGAAATAAATAAACAGTAGATCGAATAGAGAGAGATATATCTACCCCTGAAAAGTTCCTGAAGTTGCTCACTCTCCTGTATTCGATTCCGGATCTCCAGAACAATAAGCTGAAGTCTTCACAGCCTCCATCTAATAAACATATCTAGTTAATTTTAGTTTAAAATCAAATTAAGCTATAACTATATTAACATGTGTAATAATAGGAAACGATATTTTTACTACTTTACAATGAAAAAGCATATGATTTTTTTATTATCACGAAATAAAGAAATTTAACATAATAAAACATATGCTAATTAGACAACTAATCTTGGACGAATATAATGGATTTATTTATATAGAGAATATAGAATTGATGAATTTGACATTAAATTCCATCAATAATATAATAATTTGAATACAATAGATTGTCGCTTTTAATGGCCTAATTAGTTCCTGGAAAACCGTTTAAGAAAGTTGCTATAAATCGAATTCTGATTTCCTATCAGCTTAGTGTCATAAATTGAGTTCTGTTCCTGGAATTACAGTTTAAATTACATAATACTACATCGAGATAACCAAAAAATTACATTTCTATTTCTGGTTTAAATTATTTCACAATAGTAACTTATGTAATAAGGTTAACCGCGTGTTTAATATAAATAATAAAAATACTTATTATTATAATTAAAACTGCAATATCTAATACATTATACTGATTTGGATTATCATTATTATTTTCTGATAATTATAAATTAAATATTAATTACAGCAATTTATCACATCTTATTTTAGTAATTCTGAAATAACTCAATTTTATAATAGCTAAATTTTTTTATAGTTTACTGAATTTTTCTCTATATTTTTACATTTCCTTTTCATTCAAATGTCATTTGATTTAAATAAACTAGTCTTGACCGATCTCGACCAAATTTGGTATGGATATAAAGTCCAGATCGATGAATGTCATAAACTATTTGGTATCCTCCTCGGACAGTGTCCTTGAGGAATATCACGGGAAAACTGCCATAGACTTAAGATGGGATTTTGGATTCTCAACTCAATTTGCAGATGTGATCCTAGTATACGCATATTTTATTTAATAACTTTATTTAATTTTATATTTATGTCAGTTGCCGCATACCGGTGGCCGGTGGATAAAAGCCACTGGACATTTGTTTTCTTCGCATGTCTAACAACTAAATAAAGTAGAAAGTCCTCTGGGATGCACCCTCCTTGACAAGCGCCTTAGCCCATCAATCCGATCCTACGTTACTAATTAAAATATGTTTTAATTTAGCTTTATGAAACAAGTCAAAAATTGTTACTTGGCGCCTAATTACACGTTTGAGGAACGTATTACGAGTTTAATGTATTTCTACGGAGTAATTAATTTTACTTTTTGAGACACTTCAAGAACACAACCCTCGTGAAAATCACGATCGCTAATGAAAGTATACGTTATTGATAAAAATTCATTGCTCCCTTAAACGTAGAATGTATGTTACTGTTTTAAAATATTCAATAAAGTAAATATTTTAATCATAATTTACAGGAGATCGGAGCTTGCTTCTATACAAAATAGTTATTACAGTTCTAACATTTAAGTTGTTAAATATATATAAATGTTATTCTAACTGCATATATAAAGTCCCCCTGAGATTTAAATTTCGAATGAAGTTTGTTTATAATCTTATCATAAAATTCCAGACTTTTAACACTAAAAAATAGCGAAGTTCTTATATTTATCTTCACTTCTTTAAAAAATAAATTATTATAATTGATTTTTGACTTATTTTATTAATACAGTATGCTTTAAACGATATAAATTCTTATGACTTTTAAGAATAAATTTATTATTTAAATATTTATTTCTGAAAATTTCAAAATAAAAATTTCTAATGATTTTCATTAGTGGTGAAGTAATTTGTTATAATTTACTGATAAAAATTTTATTTTAAAGAATAATTTCTTAAAATTTCACTAAACAATGCTTTTACTTTTAATTCTTTCTACCTTCTAATAGAGCACTAATGAAGCCTTTTTCCATAGTCATCCACAGGATGACTATGAAAAAACGTCCTATTAATGCCCTATTAGAAGGACAAACAGGGAGGCCAAGTGATGAAGGATGGGGCCCGATTTTTCGGGGGCATGCCCATCCCCGAAAAATCAGGATGGGAGTGTAGCGAATATGTTACGCCCGTCCCTCACCACTTGGCCGTTCCTATTGTGGGCCTAATCTAATCCAAAACAGGTATTGAAAAAGGACCTCTTAGTGCCCAGAAGGCGGAAAGAGTTTTAATAAAATGAAAAATCTTGCACACAATTATGAACACAGTTTATGCATAACTTATAAAGTATTGACTTTAGAATAAGACAGCATTTTTTAAATGTTAATTCACTTGTTTTCACAATTTTTATTCATTTTAATAAATGAATAAAAACATTGAATTAAAATTCAATGATTGTGACAATTAACTGGGACTGAAAATGATAGTCATAAACACATGTAATCATATAAAATTTAAATGTAAATGTTTTAATATTATAAAAATATATAATCGATTAAATTGTTATTTATAAACTTTGAAATATTAAAAGAAATCCGCAAATTTGTGACAATTTTTATTTATGTAGCAATAAAATTAAAATATAAAAGTTTGAAAAATTAGGCTATATTTTTCATAGCATTTGTCCATTGTTGATGCGTAAGAATAAATTACTTAAAATCATCACAAACATTCTTTTTCTATTTAATGAAAAAAATAAAAAAATAATAACCTTTTATTTTTTAATCAAACTACAAGCTTATACAAGCAAACCTTTTATTTTTTACTTCAACTTTCCCCAGCATTTTCATCAGAACTTTCTTACTTTATATCTTTCACTCATATTTAGAGCATGTATTTATATAGTTTAAACAAGCAATACTTGCTTTCTGTATTACTCACTCAAAAAGAACATAAAGTTGTATATAAATTATTATTTATTTTATTCTTGTAAATACGTTCTTTCTATACTTCTCATGAATAAAGAATATGCTCATGTCCACCCTTACGCTTTACAGCAATTGCTCATGCTGTTTATAACGTCGTTTAACAGCTCTTTTGGGAGCAACGTTCATTCTTGAATAAGAGCATCTTGAAGCGAGTGTGTGTATAATATCGCCCATTAAAATGAAATCTTCATCTGCAGCACCTTAGGAAACTCTCACAAGTGGTTTCAAAATCTCGTCTCTGTAATGGCAACCTATGCAAAAACTTGGATCTCAGTGCGACCATTAAGCATAATGCTGCCTCAGACCAAAATACCGCCGTGACTTGCTAATTAGACTCTTTCTACGATGTTCAAGGCTCAATGATTCAATGCTGTATCGGAATTCAGATTCTAATCAGAAAGAGAATTATCCTTTACACTGTACTGTATCTAGAATTTTCAGTGAACAGGTCATTGGTTCATTTGTGAGGCTCCGGAAATAGCCCCTCCCAAAAAGAAAGATATGAAAAAACTTTTAAGTTAAATCGTCAAGAAAGCAAATTATATAAGTGTCGAATCGGCGATACCGGACTTTGACGTCAGCGCTCATAGAGAATAACGGGAAAAACAAAATTTTAAATATAAAAGAAGAAAATTTAAAATATTAAAAGTTAAAACGCAGTTTGGAAAGTAAAACGAAACTAGAGAAAAATATCAAAATGAACGTAGGTGTCATAGTCAACAATTAAACGCGATCAGATTCGAAAAGATGGTGTCGGATAAACCATCTCCAGCCGACCTTTCTCGCGAACTTTACGGAGTTTCATTTACACCTGGAGACAGGTGGAAGACAAATTAAAAAACGGTGATGTAAGGTCTATCCAATTAGCAAAAAGCCTATCCCGAAAAACTTATAAAAGCACCAATTCCAAGGACAACGAGGACTTCCACTAAGCTTCCACTAGACTTCTTTTGTGTTCGTGTATCTCCGGTTTTTCGTGCATCCTTTCATCTTTTGTGCATCGACTTTCGAGACTTCGAACTTTTTGCTCAACACTGTCCAGGGGCCCCTACAACGCTGGACCAGATCGCCGCCGAAATTCCCTACGACGCAAGACCATAATCGACGCTGAATTTCCTCCAACACGGGACCTTTCCAACGAGAGAATTTATGTTAGCATTATCGTCCGGAATAAACAGTTTGCCTCTGTAAAACACTTGTCTTTGCTGCCTTTATAAACCGCCACCCACATACGCGTAGACCTTAGACCATCCCGACGATAGGGAATAAAAATCTCCCCCCAATCGGCGTTCTTACACATTCATTCAAAGCCCAGTATTAATGTTCTTGGCACCATGTAAAACAGTAACAAACTGCCCTGGATAGTTAAACCTCAACAGAAACAAATGCCACGTTGTTGCTGTACTTATGGAACCTTCGGATTTTGCATAAATTTGTGCTACTTGATTGGACGATTATGCTTATTTTTTGAACATTTCATTAATTTAATTGTATATCTTTAATCAAGATTGGATCTTTTTATTAAAAATTTAATTCTTCACTTTAGTACTGCTTTAATTAATGCTGAAATAAGAAATATTTTTAATGGAAGACGTTTGAAACTATTAAAACATGCAGTTTTATAAAATAAATAAATAAAAAAAAAGCAGTTAATCAAAGTATTATTTACATTCTGTTGACATGTTTCTATACTTTGTCGATAAATATCCCGGCAACATCCCGGAAATTTAGGTTTGTAGCGAATGTGATGTGTTTGTAAAGTAGTTGCAATGCAATAGAATCTACAAAATCTATTCCAGAGTAAAAAATGTTAACTTTATATTTTTTTATTAGTTTATAATATTATTATTAAGCCTACATTTAGAAACATTTTTCAGTTTCTAAAACAAAATCATCACTTAAAAANTTTTGGATTCAGAGGACCTTGAAACGTCGAGAAATATATAAAACTCAGGGTTTTTTTACATATGTATGGACGTATATGGGTGTGGGGGGCATAATTTTGTTCACTCTGTTTGAAGCTCCTGTTCTTTTTGTCGAAAATTTCTGAAATTTTGTAGGGAGATTTGTTTATTAGGGGGATTGATGCTATTAAATTTTGGTGGTTAAAGGTCGAGGGGTGGAGAGATAAAGATGGTCGTGTCATATCTCGCGTATGGTCGAATTTGACGACGATTTTACTCGTTATTTGCATTTTAAAATTTTTATAAAACCCTTCCCTAACCACAAAATTAAGTTTTTTTTCCCATTTTATAATAATTAAAATTATAAAAATTATAAATTTTTTAATAAAATATGATAACAGATGGTGCCACTAATATTTGCCGGAAAAGTTAAACAACTCGTTGCTGAATTTCTTTTTATTTGCTCTTGAAGAAAAATGCCACTTTTGCATTTCTATTAGTTAATTTTTCATATAAAACAAATTAATTTTTACTGAAAAATTAATTATTTGCTAATAAAAATACTTCAATTTATAAGGTAAAAACTTTTTGGAATTAACTTGAATTTACTAATGTCTCAGTGCTGCGAGTGAAACACTTACGTTATGATCCTGTAAGAGAATATCCCATTATTTTTAATCTACTTTTGATCAAACACTTCAAAAAGTCTTTACTATTCAATTCCCGTTTCGAGAATGTATATCCTCTGGGAATTGAATTCTACAATCTTATCTCTTAATTGAAAATCTCTTATGCGGGTTCTCTTTTTGTCTAAGGCTGAACAAATTTTACTTTAATTCTAATAAGAAATACTTGAAATATTTAAAAAAAATCATTTAAGCAAAATATCTATTGATAAAAACAATTTTACTGTTGCTATCTCTTCTACTAGTCTTCCGCCACCCACATACGCGTAGACCTTAGACCATCCCGACGATAGGGAATAAAAATCTCCCCCCAATCGGCGTTCTTACACATTCATTCAAAGCCCAGTATTAATGTTCTTGGCACCATGTAAAACAGTAACAAACTGCCCTGGATAGTTAAACCTCAACAGAAACAAATGCCACGTTGTTGCTGTACTTATGGAACCTTCGGATTTTGCATAAATTTGTGCTACTTGATTGGACGATTATGCTTATTTTTTGAACATTTCATTAATTTAATTGTATATCTTTAATCAAGATTGGATCTTTTTATTAAAAATTTAATTCTTCACTTTAGTACTGCTTTAATTAATGCTGAAATAAGAAATATTTTTAATGGAAGACGTTTGAAACTATTAAAACATGCAGTTTTATAAAATAAATAAATAAAAAAAAAGCAGTTAATCAAAGTATTATTTACATTCTGTTGACATGTTTCTATACTTTGTCGATAAATATCCCGGCAACATCCCGGAAATTTAGGTTTGTAGCGAATGTGATGTGTTTGTAAAGTAGTTGCAATGCAATAGAATCTACAAAATCTATTCCAGAGTAAAAAATGTTAACTTTATATTTTTTTATTAGTTTATAATATTATTATTAAGCCTACATTTAGAAACATTTTTCAGTTTCTAAAACAAAATCATCACTTAAAAAATACGGGGTGAACCAAAAGTCAGTTAATCGAGAAGAATTGATTAAATCAGGTTTTAAAAAAAGCTGCATTTCATTATCAGTTATCCAATTGCTTACAACCGAAAATAACAGCTTCACAAATACTAAATCACGTTTATCAATGTCTCGGTTAACTGATTTTGGGGTCGCTAATAATTTGGGTTATATGTAAAACTAATGTAAAATTTTTGGCACCTACATAATGCCAAAGTGCTATAATTTAAATCAATCAATAATCTTTAAATAAAAATTGTAATTAATAAAAAAAAAATAGCCGTTGTTTAAAGATTATTTTGCATGCACTTTAAAAAGAAACGTACCTGAAAAAATGGTCGTCATTTAGAGGTGACCGTTATTGAAGGTTAAACCGTATAAGCACTTATGTTCTTATAACATGTAAGATACACATATAGAATATACAGTGATTAAAAATACAATTTTCGAAAACACTTGCTGTATTACAATTTTTATTCAGAAAAAGTTTCTTTGTAATTTTATAAACATAAAAATCTAAGCATGATATGCTGTATTTTCGAAAAAATATAAAAATAACGTTTGCTAGATATATGTATACTTGGAAAGTGAACTGTTGTTGAAACTGATGCATATGATAATAGGTTAGTATGAGATTTTAGTACATTCACCTGGTACATTCAGCGTGTTTCCCTTCTCCAAAACGTATATTTACTGCGTTTTTTCCTCTTCTAGCTGTCGTCGATATTATCATAATAGCAGGCATTTGTGTCTGTATCCAGAAAACTGGCCATTACGTTTCTTAGTACACGATTCTCTTATTTTTCTTTGACTTATTTTTTTAATATTTTATACAAATTAAGTTAATATATCACTTTATAAGTAAAAAAAAAATGATTTCCCAAGATTTTTACATTTTTGGATTCAGAGGACCTTCAAACGTCGAGAAATAGATAAAACTCAGGGTTTTTTTACGTATGTATGAACGTATATGGGTGTGGGGACATAATTTTGTTCACTCTGTTTGAAGCTCCTGTTCTTTTTGTGGAAAATTTCTGAAATTTTGCAGGGAGATTTGTTTATTAGGGAATTGATGCTATTAAAGTTTGGTGGTTAAAGGTCGAGGGGTAGAGAGATAAAGATGGTCGTGTGTCATGTCTCGAGTATGGTCGAATTTGATGACGATTTTACTCGTTATTTGCATTTAAAATTTTTTATAAAACCCTTCCCTAACCTCAAAATTAAGTTTTTTTTTTCCATTTTATAATAGTTAAAATGTAAANATAGTCAACAATTAAACGCGATCAGATTCGAAAAGATGGTGTCGGATAAACCATCTCCAGCCGACCTTTCTCGCGAACTTTACGGAGTTTCATTTACACCTGGAGACAGGTGGAAGACAAATTAAAAAACGGTGATGTAAGGTCTATCCAATTAGCAAAAAGCCTATCCCGAAAAACTTATAAAAGCACCAATTCCAAGGACAACGAGGACTTCCACTAAGCTTCCACTAGACTTCTTTTGTGTTCGTGTATCTCCGGTTTTTCGTGCATCCTTTCATCTTTTGTGCATCGACTTTCGAGACTTCGAACTTTTTGCTCAACACTGTCCAGGGGCCCCTACAACGCTGGACCAGATCGCCGCCGAAATTCCCTACGACGCAAGACCATAATCGACGCTGAATTTCCTCCAACACGGGACCTTTCCAACGAGAGAATTTATGTTAGCATTATCGTCCGGAATAAACAGTTTGCCTCTGTAAAACACTTGTCTTTGCTGCCTTTATAAACCGCCACCCACATACGCGTAGACCTTAGTATACGCATATTTTATTTAATAACTTTATTTAATTTTATATTTATGTCAGTTGCCGCATACCGGTGGCCGGTGGATAAAAGCCACTGGACATTTGTTTTCTTCGCATGTCTAACAACTAAATAAAGTAGAAAGTCCTCTGGGATGCACCCTCCTTGACAAGCGCCTTAGCCCATCAATCCGATCCTACGTTACTAATTAAAATATGTTTTAATTTAGCTTTATGAAACAAGTCAAAAATTGTTACTTGGCGCCTAATTACACGTTTGAGGAACGTATTACGAGTTTAATGTATTTCTACGGAGTAATTAATTTTACTTTTTGAGACACTTCAAGAACACAACCCTCGTGAAAATCACGATCGCTAATGAAAGTATACGTTATTGATAAAAATTCATTGCTCCCTTAAACGTAGAATGTATGTTACTGTTTTAAAATATTCAATAAAGTAAATATTTTAATCATAATTTACAGGAGATCGGAGCTTGCTTCTATACAAAATAGTTATTACAGTTCTAACATTTAAGTTGTTAAATATATATAAATGTTATTCTAACTGCATATATAAAGTCCCCCTGAGATTTAAATTTCGAATGAAGTTTGTTTATAATCTTATCATAAAATTCCAGACTTTTAACACTAAAAAATAGCGAAGTTCTTATATTTATCTTCACTTCTTTAAAAAATAAATTATTATAATTGATTTTTGACTTATTTTATTAATACANATAAAAAAAAAATAGCCGTTGTTTAAAGATTATTTTGCATGCACTTTAAAAAGAAACGTACCTGAAAAAATGGTCGTCATTTAGAGGTGACCGTTATTGAAGGTTAAACCGTATAAGCACTTATGTTCTTATAACATGTAAGATACACATATAGAATATACAGTGATTAAAAATACAATTTTCGAAAACACTTGCTGTATTACAATTTTTATTCAGAAAAAGTTTCTTTGTAATTTTATAAACATAAAAATCTAAGCATGATATGCTGTATTTTCGAAAAAATATAAAAATAACGTTTGCTAGATATATGTATACTTGGAAAGTGAACTGTTGTTGAAACTGATGCATATGATAATAGGTTAGTATGAGATTTTAGTACATTCACCTGGTACATTCAGCGTGTTTCCCTTCTCCGAAACGTATATTTACTGCGTTTTTTCCTCTTCTAGCTGTCGTCGATATTATCATAATAGCAGGCATTTGTGTCTGTGTCCAGAAAACTGGCCATTACGTTTCTTAGTACACGATTCTCTTATTTTTCTTTGACTTATTTTTTTAATATTTTATACAAATTAAGTTAATATATCACTTTATAAGTAAAAAAAAAATGATTTCCCAAGATTTTTACATTTTTGGATTCAGAGGACCTTGAAACGTCGAGAAATATATAAAACTCAGGGTTTTTTTACATATGTATGGACGTATATGGGTGTGGGGGGCATAATTTTGTTCACTCTGTTTGAAGCTCCTGTTCTTTTTGTCGAAAATTTCTGAAATTTTGTAGGGAGATTTGTTTATTAGGGGGATTGATGCTATTAAATTTTGGTGGTTAAAGGTCGAGGGGTGGAGAGATAAAGATGGTCGTGTCATATCTCGCGTATGGTCGAATTTGACGACGATTTTACTCGTTATTTGCATTTTAAAATTTTTATAAAACCCTTCCCTAACCACAAAATTAAGTTTTTTTTCCCATTTTATAATAATTAAAATTATAAAAATTATAAATTTTTTAATAAAATATGATAACAGATGGTGCCACTAATATTTGCCGGAAAAGTTAAACAACTCGTTGCTGAATTTCTTTTTATTTGCTCTTGAAGAAAAATGCCACTTTTGCATTTCTATTAGTTAATTTTTCATATAAAACAAATTAATTTTTACTGAAAAATTAATTATTTGCTAATAAAAATACAGTACTTCAATTTATAAGGTAAAAACTTTTTGGAATTAACTTGAATTTACTAATGTCTCAGTGCTGCGAGTGAAACACTTACGTTATGATCCTGTAAGAGAATATCCCATTATTTTTAATCTACTTTTGATCAAACACTTCAAAAAGTCTTTACTATTCAATTCCCGTTTCGAGAATGTATATCCTCTGGGAATTGAATTCTACAATCTTATCTCTTAATTGAAAATCTCTTATGCGGGTTCTCTTTTTGTCTAAGGCTGAACAAATTTTACTTTAATTCTAATAAGAAATACTTGAAATATTTAAAAAAAATCATTTAAGCAAAATATCTATTGATAAAAACAATTTTACTGTTGCTATCTCTTCTACTAGTCTTCGTCTAATGATTTTATACTAACGATAATAATAAAAGTTTATTACGATTTAAATATACTTGTCATTACTTTAAGCGTTATTTTGTAATTTAATAAATTTTTTCATCATTTTTTTTACAAAATGAAACATATAAAGCAATAAATATCGAAACTTGGATGCAGTAATTCGTTGCAATTTTCAACTGATGCAACTCTTTTCATTGATAAATTTCAGTATTATTCTAATTTTTAGCTCGCTATACTCAAACTTCTTGAGTTATTTACAGTTCAATACAGCGTTAGAAGCATAAAATAACTTTATGCTACAGCAAAATTTATTTATAAATATGCACATCTTATTGCGACAGCGAAATCCACTGCATACTCTCGGTTTTTCAACACATTTACAGAACAGAATACAATATATTCACTTCTATATTTAACATTAAATTTTCATTATACAAAAATTAAATAATAAATATTTTATATCATAGTTTGTGTATTTTCATAAAGGTATGTTGTTATACACCATAAGCACGAAGCTTCTTTATGCATAAAGACAATATTACAAGAATTAGGTTACATTTTAGAACGTTATATCTTTATCTTCATAATATAATATATAAAATCTGATATAACTCTACCTTCATAAATTTAGTGTTAATATATATTTTATCTTTTTAGTTTTTTTCGTTTTATGGGGACTAATAGGGCCTTTTTCCAGGGCTTGTAACATCTTAACCGCNTAGTATACGCATATTTTATTTAATAACTTTATTTAATTTTGTTAATTAATTATTTATGTATAAAAGATTTAAAATTATACAATTATATAAAAGCTCTTTAAAAAATTAAAGATATTTTTACATTTATAAAAAGCATTTTATACTACAGATTGTAGTTTATAAAGAAATTTATCTCTTTCTTTTATTTATTTCTTTGTAGTTGTAAATACAACTACAGTCAAATCTCCAATAATGCCACCTGTAAACAGCAGCTATTGTTTTAACATGCGTATAGAATATCGTCCAAACAAATGCCATTTTTTATGCTCTCGTCAATGGCGTAGTAACTTAAGTATTTTCTTTTTCTGTGGTGAATCTATTTTTCCTCCATAAAAACTTTTATGTTTTCAATTTGTTCCAATTTGCAATTACTTTATCCATTCATTATTTAATACTGTAGTTAATTTACTGGTTTATACATTAGTGTATTTGGTTATAGTAATCATAAATTTTTATTTCTTCTATAATTTGATTGATACCAGACTGGTTTGTTTACCAGTCCAAAATTTTATATTATTGCATCAAAAGTTTCCATTAAGTATCAATATATTTAATACTAGCAGACCCCACCACGCGTTGTTGTGGCTCAAAATGTATCTATTATAAATGTATAACACTTCCCCCGTGAGGGGGAAATTTTTCGAAAAATTTCTTCGTAGTGTGCTTTCTCTTGACGTATCCTATTAAAACGCAATCAAAAACGCAAAAAAACCGCATCTAAAATAGTATAAATAGAAGCAGAGTTCTTTACCGTAAGCCTTAATCCTAACTATCTCCCTTCAGTGGGGTTGAATTTCGACACGTATATTATATAAAAACACGTGCGTATTCGAATGCAGCGTTGTGTCTTTATTTCAAAGGAATCGGTAGGAACAAACGAACATTACATTTTTATTTATATAAATAGATAGAAGACGATCCGCTTTAGTTTATTTTCACGGAAAAGCGTAATGCCTCGCAGAAAAGCAAACTTAGGGCGTCGTACTCGTAGCGCCATCTGTTGGACGTAAAAGCCTTAACCTAGATTATATCTTTTAATTTATATGAATGTTTAACGGAATAATATACAGCCTATGTCCATCCTGAGATTTCATTCTAAATATTGGTGAAAGAATTTTTGAAATCGGATGAGTAGTTTCGGAGATTACCTTTTGCATACAAACTTACTTACATACATACTTACAAACATTACTTCTTTATAATATTAGTATAGATATAGATATAGATTTTAAAATAAATTCAAAAATTTTTTAAAACTAAACTATAATATTATTAGAATCTTTTTTGCTTAAATTTATACACTTTAAAAGAAAAAAAAACTGAAACATAAATCTCACATTTGTTTAAAATCACAATCTGTTTAGAAGTTTGATTGTATTTGATTAAAATATGCATATTGTAATCAAATATAGTCAAACTTATAAACAGCGGTCAGTAAGTTCGCCGTTGTTTGAAGGATTTTTGTGTTTATTTCAATAGGAAAAGTTTCGAAAGAAAAATGGCTGCCATAGAAGAGGTTTGACCGTGATATTAAAAATTTAAATCTACAGTTCACAAAAATACACGGTCCACCAGTGGCCGAATGGATAAAACTCCTTAACGTTAGTAGTTGATCGCGGTTCGCGCTTTGCTAACGGGTTGATTACAAGTTTTTCAGGTTTTCTTCACATTTGTAGCATTTAAATGGGGGCCAATTTTCCGTAGACAGTCCTCCCGAGAAGCATCATTCATGTGTATACAAATACATAAATTATAATTACATTTTCTCAATGAAAGCAATAAAATCTTCAGTTGCCATATTATCGTGAAGATTAACAGTTATATTGTTATAGCAATGAAGATAATAATTTTGGCTTCCCGAAGCCAACATATCTTTATGCTGGACTAAACATATCAACTTATATTAATTCCGATAACATTCTGCTATGAGTATTTTTAATATATGAAAATTTAAAATTTTATAATTGGTAGTTCTAAGTAAAGATGTCTACAAGTGGGCGAGTGAATAAAATCCGCTCGATCACTTGTAGACTTAAAAATCCCGGTGGTGGGTTTGCATTCAATCAACTGGCGGGCCGCGTGGAGTTTTTCGGGTTTTCTTTACGTGTCTAACACCTAAGTAGGAGCCAGTTTCTTGAGAAAGTTCCCTTGGCAGATCGCCCTTGCTCTATTTCATCAATCCAATCTGAGCAAAGTTCGAATTTATTTTATCGTTTCTGCAGTGTTTTATTTCATTTCCTTGCTTAAGATATGTTTCATTTTTTAAATTTTATTTCCATAATATACTTATAAATGTTTTCATAATTGCATCCAGAATGTTAACATTGTGCTTTCATATACTTAAGATCGCATCTTAAAAATATAAAAATTCGTCAATTGAATCTGAAGTGATAATTTTTTTTTACAGAAGTTTCTAAGAGAACTTTATTAAAAATTCTATTAAATAATTTATAATTTATTGAGTTATTTAAAAAAACAATTAATTTAAAACAAAATTAATACAGTCTAACCTCCAATAACTCTAAACAACGGCCATTTTTCTTTTATGTTCGCATCAGTGGCCGTTGTTCAGAAGTTAAAATGCAATTTACTTTTTATCCATCGTTAAAAATACTCGATTAAATAAATTATTATAAAGATAAATTTAATTACTAAAAATTTAAATATCGAAACTTTAGAGTTAAAATAATTAATTTTTATTAAAATAGTTAAAAGAAATGATATTATTTTTATTTTTATTTTTGAAGAAAATAAAAATTATGATTTATATTTTAAAATTTTCTCGAAATAAAAATTGAAATGTGAAAGGCAATAACCTCGNATAAATTAAAATATTGTTAATTTTTTTTAAAATAAATATATCTGTAAGTTTAAATTTCTAAAATTTAAACTTACAACACAAACGATATTTTACGTGTTTATATGTTTGTATGATATATATATTTTTTTGTTTTTAATGTAAAATAAATGTATTAATGACTTCTTACCTTCGTATTGATATTTAGAGAACATTTTATTTAAAGGGAGAATATATTTCTTTTTATTATTTTGTTGATAGCTTGCAGCAATAATCAAGAGCCTCTGGGGAAAAAAAGAAGGATGACTTCCATTGGGATATCGGGAAAAAAATGGCGCTTTTACGTTTACTCGGAGGTGACATTAAAGTTCGACCTTTGTCCTCTCGACTATTATAACTTTCGCTTACGTAATATGCAACACCTGTTATTCTTTACAGATATATTACCGACAGGTTCTTTAATCATACATAATATTACGGGTTCAGACAGGCTCACAATGGGTTAAGAGTGACGGGGCCAGAAGAACCACCCTCGAAAAATATCAGGGGTTTTTCTCTTAGATCCGGACTTGAAGTCACGTGATTTTTACCCCGACATCCCGACGATGCCCTAATATACATTCGATTTTTATAGTTTATTGCTTTATTTTATAAAAGAACACTTGCAATACTTGAACACGTTAACAATATTTAACTGTACTTTAATACATTGTAATATAAGTTCGGTTTCACAAGAATATTATAAATTTAAGGAATTTGGAGAAACGATTAAAAGTTTTATAGTATTTCTACGTGTCAAATATTTCGATTTTTTTTAAGACTTTATGAAAGAGAAAATATAGAACTTTGCTGTAATGGAAATCGATTTAAAGATTTCAATACACTTTCGAGTGCTAAGAAATAAAAACAGCTGTATTTTGGTGAAATGTGTTCTATCTTTATGCAAGTCTGCCTTATCCAGCCTATGAGTTATATATATTTAAATATTATATTTCTTGTTATATTATTTATGATTTTTCATAATTTATCTTAATAAACAATATGCATATATAATTAGTAGACCTACACAATAGCCTTTCTCTTTAGCTTTTATTTTTATGAAATTTATCATCATTACTTTCTTTAATGCCGTAATCAAACTAGTAAATTATATCAAATATTTCTAAGTATAATTATTAATTTAATTTTAGTTAATTGTCATCATTATAAGTACTGAATGGTAAGTATATTATTGCCGCTTCGTTCTGTGTCGTTAAATAACGCGTCATAAATTGTAAACAGTTCATTTAAACTTATTTACTGTATCATTTTAAATTATTTTAATGCTTGTTTTCTTAATATTGAAGCCAAAAAGTCTTCAAAAATTAGATAATTGCTTTGTTTTAATACATTGATTCTTATCTTCAGTAGAAAGATAGTAATTATATTCACTCTATCGTTCATCCATTGTCTTTACGAAGTTAATGAAAGATTATATATGGCACCTTAATGATATTATTGTTATAAAGATAAGTTTGAATACCAATTTGATGAAGTGACAAGTTTAAAATTCAAATTAAAGTTATGCAGAGGAAGAGTTTAATTAATTCAAATTCGTGTTGCAAATCGGATTAATAATCCAAATTCCCGAACTTAATTAAACTATAACATATGTAAAATATGTAAAGATTAACAAATTTGTTAATTCTCTTCACTTTAATTGAACACATTTAGATAATAGAAAGATTAAACTAAATTTGTTTCAATCAATGAATTAAATTCCAGATTTGTTTTATATTTTATTCAATTATTTTATGCTTTTATAGAAGTTTTCTTTATAGAATCGCACATTATATAATTAAGAATGAATATTTATGATAAATAATTTAAAAATTAATATTGAATATTAATTTTATGATTTTACGAAACGGATAGAATAAATATTCAAATTTCTAAACATTTTTCGTGAAGTTATTTCATTATTATTATACTTTTAGACAAGATTACTTTGGCGACATATGCAAAATTCAATATATACTGTTACAAACGAAGAATATTTCAGAGAGAATATTAGAATATCTGTATTCACGTAGCTTGAAAGCCATATGCATGATTAGTTTCCCTTCTTCTGACGCTAAACAAATCTCATTTCTGTTCTTTTCGACTTTCTTTTGATTTATTAAAGTAACGTAATACTGTAAACAAAAATATACGATATTTTATTAAATTTACAGTTAATTAATTTTTAGTAAATTGAGAAAAAGTGAAAAAAAAATTGTATATTGTTTCATTTGAAACCACCAGAAAATTTCATTTTGAATACTGTTTACAGTTTTTCTTTCCATCTTTTATTAAATAGATTTAATATTTTCGCGTATTATTATAACATGGAATTGAATATAAGTTTGGCATATTGACATCTTAATAGCTTTTTTCTTGTATTGAGATAATATAAATTAGTTTGTAATATTGCTTTACTAGGTAATCCTCTTAACCTCTTTCTCCGATAAAATTCAATTTAGAAGTCTTTTGCTTTCTTCCGGGATGTTTTTAAATCTAGCATTACTATTGTATTTTCGGGAAAATGCAGTTTGTTATACTTCCTGTATGAGTTACAAACAGTTTCTAAATGTTTTATACTAGATTTTCACTTTAATTTTTTAAAAATTATTTTTATTATGCCTTTTTTATATAGGCTATAGGCATACTTAGTCATTTATATTAAACTTATTGATTGAAAGCCAATATGTATAATATGGTTCGAAAGACATGCGTGTGGCACTACGTACAGTACGTACAAGTATGGCTTGAAAGACGTTGCGGGTGGCACTATGTATAGCACGTATGAATAGAGAATGCAATTAAAAACATTTAAGTAAAAAATATCATTTTTTAAATATCTTTAACGAATTTGAAGATAAATATGAATGAATGGGTGTGGTGATTTACTATATATAGAAAATTTCTTGTCTATACTCTTTAAGGGTAACGCCCGCGTAACTCTTTTCTATGGTTCTTTTCGTGTATTTTAAACCTATAAATTAAAATATTGTTAATTTTTTTTAAAATAAATATATCTGTAAGTTTAAATTTCTAAAATTTAAACTTACAACACAAACGATATTTTACGTATAAAGTAAGTTACGTACCAAGTTTCGAACAATGTTAATAAAGATAATAATTTGGTTATTTCCTAATCAATATTAAAAGCGTTTATAATTTTTAATAATAATCACTTACTCTAAATATCGAATAAGTTAGATAAACAGTTAAGAGAAGTCAACTGTTAATTACATGCAAGTGATGCGTATCCAAGTTTTATGACTTTCTTGAACTTTGTCCACTAAAATTGTTGTCAAATGAAACTTACACTCGAGACATAAGTGATTGATGGCATTTTTTCATTCAAGTCATATAAAGTTTATCGATTTGCATAAAGCAATTCACTATTTATTATTTTTCTTAAAGACCTTTTATACATCAAAGTATCGATTTTATTTTCACATTAAGTCATACTTTCGTATACATTATATTTAACTTTCTTATCAATAATAATAATATGAATATTTGAAGTAGGTTGTTAGATATAAGAATTTTATTTTGCTGACTCTAAACTTTTGTAAAGACATTTTTTTTTTCTTTTGGTGCAGTCGAAATCTTCTTTTGCACGGTTGCACTTTTAAGAAACGAAACACGATGCTGTTTACTTTCTAAAGAATTTCAATTGGCAAAGACCGAAAATATAATCGGATAGGAGGAGAAATAGCAATACATATCAGTCACAAGATGCATTTCTAGTTATTTATATGATAATAACAATATATGAGTTAATATAAGAGTATAAATTTGCTCTTATTTTTCTTTTTGTAATAAAAAAAAGTAAATGGGAATCTTGATTCTTTTGCAGATTTAAAACTTTGTAAATATTTTTTTCCTATTTTTATATGACAAAATATCTTCCCCTCTAAAATATAAAAGTAAAACAAAAAGTCTCTCTAAAATAGGTAAAACACTATACAAAATTAAATTTAAAATACCTCTTAAATAAATGCAATAATAAATTAATGTATTAAATTATAAAAGTGTAATATATATATGTATTTTCTATTTTTAAATTTAAAAAAAATATGTTTTTCTTTCTAAAATATAAGAGTAAAATACAAAATATTTCTTCAAAATACATAATTATCTTTGAAAATATTTCTAAAATAAATACGGCAACAACTAAATTAATGTATTAAATTATAAAAATGTCAATCAGGAAAGATTAAATTAAACTCATTTGCTTTTTCGTTGCAATTATTTAACTTTTAATCTATAAATAACAATTTTAGTAACATTTTATGGCAATAAATCGTGAGATTTTCTCATAAACTCGCATCAATATTTTTCGATTAAATGCTTAATCGATACTTAGCGAACGATAAAATTTTCAGATTTATATATATAAATAATTCAGTAATTTTATTTTAGAAATATGGAAATAAACTTGATTTTTTGGGTTGTAATACAAATAAAATTTAATATTAATTTCGAAATTATTTTCTTTATAATGTTTAATAATTTTAATTAATATATTTAATATTAAAATCAAAATATAAAATTTAAAAAATCAAGCTTCTTCCCTTATGATATAGACCTAGAATAATACAGGAAATTAGTAATTTATTTAATGTATTCTAATAAATACTGAACATTTAATCATGCGTATATAATAATAGAGATATATTATTATTGTGATATGTTTATTCCATTAATTCTTAAATGCCTACTAGGCTTCTGGTGATTCTCCATTTTGATATACAACGTTATCTTCTGGCTGCAGGAAAGATTCTAAAAATAGAATCGATGGTGAAAGATGGTAAGAATCAGTGCGATCTGATCTGAAAAATTGAAACTGAATTTTAAGATTAATCTCCAGCTAAACATATTTTCTACTTTCAAACGTATAAAATTGGCTGTTCTATACGAAAGAGAAGAAAAATGAAAGGTTAAAGTGTCTCGAAAAGTTTCCAAGATGTATTTTTGTTTTTAAAATTTCTATCTTTATATCAATTTTTAAATATATATAATAAGCTTATGTAATAATTTAACATATTTTTAAGTTTTAAAACTTAGTTTTATATACTTAAAATTATAACTTATAGAACTCAATTCATCCTTTACAGCTTCAAATTTTAAACATAATTACTTCTTTTGATTGTGATAAACAGTTTTCTAAATACAGAATATGTTGAAAAATCGAATTAAAAAATAAAAAGAGAGCAAGAGGTCAGCCAATTCTGATGCTGTTAAGTCTCTTATCTGCAAATATCAATAGCAACTACATCTGCCCATCATATTCGAATAAAGATCAGCAAGTCAGCGGTAGACTTAGCACAGGCATTTCCTATGGGACTGTAGCTGACATATTGACAGCTGAAGGAAAGGTCAAAGGTAAACTAAAGATTTCGAAACCGAATTAAAATCCCCCTTCTAAATTTTTAATCATTTATACCGACCAGTCAAAAGATCGTTAAAAATAAATTAAAGAAAACGTCATCAGTTTAATATTTATAATGAAAAATCTCAATTTAGTATGAAATTCTATTAATGATATTTATAAAATTTGATTAATCATAAATATATTTCTTATTATATCGTTAAATTTGTAATTTTTTTTTGTTTGAATTACAATTAGAAATATTGTATTTTTGGAAAAAATTCAGTCAAGAAAATTTAATTGAATACTTTGGGGACTGAGCTTATTACTCTTGCTTTTTTTTATTGCTTGTATGTAACCATTAGTAGCAATTCAATCCTGTCTTATAAGTCACTGTCTGATAAAATTCGTTATATTGTCTCTAGTTTCAAATTAACTCGAGTCTTTCAGAGATAAATAAAACTCTAATAGATAATCTGAAATCTGATAAGGGAGAAGAATAATTGAAGAAAATCATTATTATCTGATCTAACAATTTTTCTACCTTTAATAATCTAACGCTAAGTTAATTCTGTATTAATTTATTAATTATATTTCTCGTAATTAGCATTTTCTAAGACAATTTAAAATTGAAATTTTCATAATATTTTACTCGGAATTGTCGAAAATTATCACACAACACTGAACAATTATGCACTTGATATTTACTTAATTAAAATTATGTTCTTTATTAAGATGCAGAAATTATTTACGCGATATTTAAGCCGTGATAAGTCTCATAAGTTTTAAAATAAATTTATTCCCATTTTTCTGTCTGAAAGTACCAATTATATAACGATAAAACTGTATATTTTCTTAATGATAAATTGTTTTTATTGAATTTTTTTTCCTTCCTCCTTTTTATTTAGATCAGGATCATCGCTCCCTTGACCTAGAGACGAATAATCAATGAAGTCTGGCCATATGACTTTCTATTTATAGATAAAAATTCTGTCTGACAGACGAAATTTCTTTGCATAATATATATATGTATATAGAAAGTTTGTGACAGACTACTTATCAAAAATTTGACACGACAAGTTAAATCTTTCTGACTTTAATGCATTATCTGCATAGCAGCGTACACAGGTCAGGATGTCTGCACGAGAACCTTTACAATATATTAACTAGTATAATATATTTCTCTCTATTTGTTAGTCAAATGCCAGGTTTAATGTTCTTCAGTGATACATTTTATAAAAGTTTAAAGTTTTATCCACGTATTAAATGAGAGATTTAAGGAATTGGAACATTTTTACTGCTTAATAGTGCGATCATTTTGTAAATAAATGATGTAAAATTCTGATTTTTCATAAAATAAGATAGTAAATGAGACTTATTTAAATCTTTTTTAATTCGCCAATTACGAATTTTATCTTAAAATTATAAATTATAAACTCTGTTTTTTTGAGGGGCCTCCAGTGTAAAGAAGCCCTTCTCACTTGAGAAGCGTGCGAATCGGAAAAAATCCCTATTTATAAAGTTATAAATTACAGGGTTTATTTTCTGTCTTAATATGTAAAAGTTGTATTTTATTATTATTATTATTATTATTATTATTAAATATGCCTATTATAGAAACATCAAAACATTTAGATTTACAAAGGTTATATGCAGTCAAACCTTATAACAATGGCCACAGACTGAAACATAAAAGAAAAATGGCAGTTGTTCGAAGCTGGCAATCGTTTATTGGTTATTTTGTACGCATTTTTGTTCAAAAACAAACATTTTCTATAAAAAATGGCCGCTATTTAGAGGTGGACGTTATTGGGAATTGGGGTGAATAACATAAAATATCATACAAGTGTCTAAAGAAATTATTTTATTGCTATAAAATCATGATATTACAGTTGACCTATATATATATATACTTATTTATATATATATCTGGACGTTTTTGACCCCGACAAGGGTCGTGACATAACATATTTTTCCAACATGGAATTATATAAACCAGACATCCTTCTCTTCGAATAGAGTTTAACTTATCGGAAATCAATAAAAATATCTATATTATGAATTTTTTTTATAAATTCTTTAACTATTTTTTAATATAAAATAATAAATTATAAGAAAAAATCGGGGAAATAAATTCNGCTGTATTTATAAAATAATACTTATAATGAATTTAAATTTAAATTAAGCTTTAAACTAATTAAAATTTACCCAGTGATTTTCATAAAATGGCCATATTTCAAAGTTACTCCTTAAATTAGATTTAATTATCCATGATTCATATAAGCAATGCTGACCAGCATCACTTGATATGTGAGTACAAATATCTTAAATTCTAAGAATATTCTTATAAAATAGATGTTTTTTTTCTTTATTTTTGTATTTTTATTTTTCTGAAAAGTTTCTAACTTTCTTTTCTCTTATATTTTTTCTTCTTTTTTTTCTCCTAAAATTCCAAAAAATGTAATAAATATTATCGTAGCTCTATATTCTTATATTATATTACAACATATACACAAAATGTTTCCTGTAATTCTCCTCATCTTCTCCTTTTGATCATTAGATAATTGTATTTTTACTGATGACTTATAGCTGTAATCACAAATCATCGAATATCAAAAGGTTGAGTCCTTCATAAAGAAGTATCAAATAATGCCAATGACTTTGCTATTGTTTCGTCCTGAAATAAAATAAATAAAAATTAATACATAATAAAATATATTGTTATAATATCTTTATTAATGAATAAAAATATATTTTACAATTCATTGGTATTTGTTCGCCTCCTAAAATGGCGCTAAATCGAGTGTCGCGCTAAACTGAACTGTCTCAAACATACACAGTTATGAATTTAAAATTAATAAGTTCTGAAGGTTTCTCTATTTAAATTTTATATGAAAGATCGATTCACAATTTAATTGACGCTTTACGAGGGTAGAAGGGCGTTATATTGAAGTTTGACTGTACATATATATACTTAATTCTTGTCTAATTTACATTAAAACATAATTATGATATATATAAATGTTCAAATGTTATTATAGATGTGTTAAAGAGCTACAGTTAAGCTTATATTTGTGTGACTGTTTAATTTTTAAATAAATATTTTTTATAACGTCTGTATAAAGATAGATATAATTTTATTTTTAAAATATAAAAAATATTTTAAAAAGAATTGAATAAATAATAAAATAAAAATTATTATTTTTCTTATGAAAAAGAAAAAGAGAAAAGATATAGAACAAGCGTTTTGTTGACGTCAATGATATTGTATCTGGAAGTGTTGCCTTAGGGATGACCACGAAAATTGACAATGTCTTGCAGCCAAAGAAGACTTGGACGTTGATCTAAGGATGTTGAATCTTCTCTAATCCTCTCTTTTCACCTGACACACAAACAATTGTGCAATATTTATTTAAAACATCTAAATTTATCTGATTATTTTTCAATCTTTTCTTTTACTTTTTCTTTTTATATACTATAAATAATCGAGGGTAGTTGGGGATTTTTCCCTGGACTCGGGGAAAATTTTGCGGCTTGTAAAGTTTCTATCCCTATAAAATTAATGTTATTTTTACTATTTAAACAGTTTTTTTATTAAAGAAACATTTTACGAGCTTCATTTGTTTAAAAAAATGGCTAAAGGGCCCACTCCGCTCCCGGGCCCCATACAAGCCCTCGAAGGACCTAGAAATGCAATTTTTATTGTTTGAATCAGTTCAAATAATGTCATTCTTTAAATCCTAAAAATCCTTTAAAAAAGTATTTTTTTTCTTTTTATAAACTTTTAAGGAGATAGGCCTATTCACTATAAGAAACCATGATTTTGTTCATATTTTGTGCTTTAACACAAAGAAAATACTTCACAAAAAATTGTTGAATTGTATTAAATATCTCTAGAAGAAAATTAATTTTTAATTATTGTATGAAATAATTTATGCAAGAATTAAGGAAATAGACAGCTGTAATATGATTTTTGAAAAGCATTTCACGTCGAAAAATATGCAAAAAAAGTGAAAAGTTTAAGAAATAAATTCTTTTTTAATTACTTTACTCTTATAAAAGTTTTAATTATGAATTAAGAAGATAATAAATGATCATACTTTCAGACAAATTTCCATAAATTCATCTATTGTCACCACTCCATCTTTGTTAATATCCATTTTCTGAAAGTAGAAAGAAGAATGTGAATTAAGTGATAAAAATTTGATTAAAAAAATAACCAAAAAAAGTTCTAATTTTTTAAATAATTAATTAGACGAATGAACTTAAATAAGTGTCAAATAACATCAAACTCCTATAATTTATCGTATCAAACAAAAGTCAAAACTAAGAGGAAAAGAGAAAGAATTAAAATTTCAATTTAAAATTGATTTATCTAAATTTTAAAATTCAAATTGAAATTAAACAAACTCAGTACTAGATAATTATATTTGAAATTGCTTCATCAGCAAATTTATTAAAACTCTGTAAATTAAGGCAAAGTAGAAGGAGGAAAAAAAAACACGATTTATTACTATTATTTTTTGTTAAATAAAAATAATTTCGACAGAAATCAGAAGTATTTTTGTACAAAAAGAAAAAAAAATCTTTAAATTAATTTTGATTAAATTAAATTTATTCTCGACAGGGAATTGTTTATTTAAATTTTTTTTTTATGAATTTATTATCTTCTACATCGTTCTAAAAATATCGAAAGTATATTTGATAACAAATCTTTTCTTTGTTTCCTCCTTCCTATTAATAAACTTCAAGAATATTTTTAGAAATTTGATAAATACCAATATTGAAATTTCATACAAAATTACTTCTAAAACTCAATTAATTTTCTTATTTTAGGGATTTAAAATTACAGGAAAATGCATTTTATCTAGGTGCTATCGATTTTGAAGTCGCATTTGTTGTGTTCAAACAGAAGTAGTGAATCTATTCTTTACATCTCCATTCCAAGTGATGCTGTTACTATGGTAACGGATGATAATGAGTTGAAGTTATAAAAGGAATTTTATAATCCAGAAAGCGTGCGATGTATAATTATAAAATTAGCCAAATCTTTATTATAATATAAAGAGTTGTTCAGTTACGAAGAAAGAAAAGAGGCTCCCGATATATTAATTTATAATATGTAAAAGTTGTATTTTATTATTATTATTATTATTATTAAATATGCCTATTATAGAAACATCAAAACATTTAGATTTACAAAGGTTATATGCAGTCAAACCTTATAACAATGGCCACAGACTGAAACATAAAAGAAAAATGGCAGTTGTTCGAAGCTGGCAATCGTTTATTGGTTATTTTGTACGCATTTTTGTACGCATTTTTGTTCAAAAACAAACATTTTCTATAAAAAATGGCCGCTATTTAGAGGTGGACGTTATTGGGAATTGGGGTGAATAACATAAAATATCATACAAGTGTCTAAAGAAATTATTTTATTGCTATAAAATCATGATATTACAGTTGACCTATATATATATATACTTATTTATAAAAGGAATTTTATAATCCAGAAAGCGTGCGATGTATAATTATAAAATTAGCCAAATCTTTATTATAATATAAAGAGTTGTTCAGTTACGAAGAAAGAAAAGAGACTCCCGATATATTAATTTACAATTAAACTTCTTAGAATAAAATTAAACATTTGGTATCGCTATATTTATAAAATAATACTTATAATGAATTTAAATTTAAATTAAGCTTTAAACTAATTAAAATTTACCCAGTGATTTTCATAAAATGGCCATATTTCAAAGTTACTCCTTAAATTAGATTTAATTATCATAAAGGTAAAATTAGTTAAATACTGAGTTATTTAGCTGAATTTTTTAAATAAAATTATAAATTATCGATGATACTTTGGCATTATTCTTGAAAAATAATCTTATTTTATTCTCGGTTGTTCTGATTTAGTTATATCATTTTGCACTTTACTAAATTAAATCTTTAATGTTATATATATAGCAGCTTCATATAATGCGCTTATTAGAAGTTAAACGTGATTTCATAATAAAATTAAGCTGTTAAATAATGCTTAGTTAATTATATACCTTAAGAATATTCGTTACAAGAAAATATATTAATTATGATAAAGAAATTTTTGATGAGAATTTTATCTTATAAACAATGAAAGCAGTTTTATTAATTTTAGATAAAACGTCGATTGATTTAATTATAGAGTACAGTATATTACACTCTTGCTAACCAGGCCTCTCAATTATCCGGCCCCGTGCGCTTCCGTTATCATGAACGTGTTAGCCATGTCACACATCCTGTTTTCTTGTTTACTCGGGTTTCATCTCTGTGTACAATATAACGGTGCAACCAGAAACTTCAAGTAGGAGGCAAAAGTTTTTGCCAGTTTTCTGTTATAAAAATTATAATAAAAACAATGTTTTTTTCAAGCGTATGGTGCTTTTCATTATATTTAAATTTGACAACTGTTTTGGTGTTTTTTTTTTTTAAATTACTTTAGGGGAGCTTTTGTCTCGTGCTCAACTGGTACAGTATCTCATTTTATTACAAATAAAGAATTTAAATTGCAATTATTATGCGACTGTACATAATTTCACAATAATAAAAACAATACCTAAGAACGAGATGTCGTTTCATCTATTCCCTTAAGACAAGCTTTAGGACGACAGACAGGAGCACCCGTACATTAGGCACTTCGGGCACGTGTCCTTTATTTGTCGTATATTTTATATAATGTACGTACGATGCCCTTTTTTATAGTCTGCGGGCGCCGCTGCCTACACACTCATTAATTTAGTACTTTCGCTAATCAGGCATCCTATGCACACGAATGACCGGACTAGCAAGAGTCTAGCGTATACGATTTTTTAGAAAATAAAAAAAAACACATTTAATGTATTTTTAACAAGAATTTTCAGTTATCTTCGGCATCTCACCTGAAAGATCCTATCAACGTGCTCTCTGAGAGACTTCTCGTCTCCTACAGGAACGGAACGTCGTCCCATTAGAGCATACACCGAACAAATGATGTCAGTGAGTTCTTTTTTCGTGATGTAACCGTTTCCATCGATGTCATAAAGAGTGAAAGCCCATTGAAGCTTTTCCTGGAGGGACCCTCTGCACAATAGAGAGAGACAATGGAGAAAATCCTGTCAAGATAAAGAGTAAACGATTTATAGTTCAAAAATAGCATTAAAATATTTGAATTTATTAAATATTTCCTTTAAAATTTTAACTAAACTCCACTTTATCTGTAAATAATTAAACATCAGCGCATTTACTCTCGAATATCTTATAGTTGATCTAATATTCAATCTTCTGTTCCAAACCTGTCACTTTACATTCTAATTATACGATATTTGACATAATCTATACTTCAGATTACATCATTTTTGAAGGGATAAACACTATTTTCAATTCAAATAATGTCAGCAATATCATTAACTTTAAAGAAAATTGTTAAAATTAACTACGAAAAATATCGTTGAAATTAAATTTTACACAAATTCTTCTCTCAAATTTTTTAATCATTATTTCGATGATTATATATCGTTAATTTGCATTTTATTTTTACTTAAATTTAAATTTTATTATAATAAATCGAGTATTAATTTTAACTAAAAAAATAATAAATTATAATTTATTAATTACATTTATAAGAAAGTATTTTAAAATTTTCTTTCCTTCTATTTTTATTGAAGAATTTTAATTTGTTTTATTTTAAAATAAATCACTTATTGTAAATTTTAATTGACATTAAATTTATTTAATACTTCTTTCTTACACAATTATTTAGACTCCAACTATATAAAATGCAATAACATTTTAAAAATGAAGTTATTAACTTCTTTTATATTAAAATATTAAGACTTTGATCAATTTTAAAAACTTAAGGGAAAAAACAAGAATATTTTTCTAGAAATTTTCACGAAAGCGTTGTTTCATATGACAGTTTGTTTATTTCAGTCTTACGACACAATTTAATATGAGTATATGCAATGTTGAGTATGGGCCTACATCAATATGTATACTTTATATGTTCTTTTCATTCTTTTATTTTCGTTCAAACAAAGAAAAATACATTCAATTCATATTTAAATCTTTCAAATCTCCATTCTTTTCTCCGGAATATAAAAATCCAAATTTCAATTTTTCATTTCTTATTCTACATTCCCGTTTCACAGGCAAAAGTATTCAAAGATTTTTATCCTCTTCGTTTTTCAATCTTTGTTCATTTCGGACTTCAATTTTTATTTCTATTTTTCTTCGATTTAGAAAATTAAATTATCGATTAATTATAGTAATTTATATTGCTGTGAAATTACAATTTAGCGTTAAATTTTATTCTATTCTTTGGAATTTATAGATTCTAGAACTCTCTTGAATTATATTTTCTCATTTAAAGTAAATGACTATGCTAAAAAATTTTCCTTTAAGCAAATTTAACAATTACAATTTTTCATGTTTTCAATAAAAAAATTTTCTCTCATTCATATTAATTTTAAACTTTAATTGATTCAATAAATATCTTTTCTTTTATTTGGTTGTATATGTAATTACTCTCTAGATTTATAATCATTACAGCTTTTTTAATAGTCCCTCTCCTAAAAAAATAAATACACTACTGTACGTTAAACATATTCGTTCGTCTTTTTACAAATCTTGATGTAAATATCTCTGAATTGACAATCTTAAAATGTTTCAGACATCAAAAGACACACATTTCTCACACAGGATTTAAGTATTCACTTGCAGTAATGGAAATGTTCTATACTTAATGATTTTCAATCAGGAAGAGTAAATCAACATCGCAGATCAACTATAAATGACAAGTATACTATACAAAAGCTTGTATAAAACCTAGATTTTTCGCCGTTATAAAGAGAGAACTCATTTGTCAAATGCATGAATGACAATGCTGTTAAGATGGAGAATAAGTGTCAATGTTCATTGGCTGTGAAGAAACATGTGCAGGATAAAAGCTAAACCTGGTTAAACCCTTTCACCTATAATGATATTGGTTTTATACGGATAATAATTTTGATATTTATTTTTCGTTGATATTTTTGGAAATCAAACAACAATATCAAACATGTTAATCCTAAGAGTAACAAATTTTAATTGAATACATTTGATAAATTGTTTTACAAAATATTAATGAACACAAACTAGATAAAGTCAAATCTATAAGTTATTAATGCACTTTATAATATATAAATTAATACAGTAGACACTTGATTTAACGGATAAAGGAAAAATTGAAATGCCTTTGTTTTTAGAGTATGCTAAAAGATTGTATCTGAGTCAACGAGTATACTTATACATTATATAAATAATAGCATTTTAATAATCCTGTACGTTGTAAGTTCGGTTTAACTGATTCTAGGCAATAACGGACACCGCCTTACTCCAATTAATCAATCGAGGCCCTACTTAGTTTCATTTTTTGCGAATTTTGTAAATACATCTTTAATAATATACTGTAACAATATTCTAAAATGTATTCTAAAGTGATTTTATATATTTAAACTTTTCTTTATCTACGCTAAAGTTACATACTATATAAAACATTTTAAATATGAAAAGTTGTAGGTAACCTCTCAAAGATATTTTGTAATAAACATCAAAATAGAGTTAGTCGGTTATAAGTTTTCATTTTGTCGAAAGTCATAACGCTAAGTTGACTAAACGATCTTTCAAGGAGTTTCAATTCCTGCTAGTGTATTGTATAGCGCTAGAAGTCAAAGTAGGTCAAGAAGAGAACATTTGTCAATATACGAGCTATGAAGTGAGGCAGGAGAACTTCAGCTTTCTGCAAGTGACTACCAACGTAATTAAGCAACGTTTTCTTCCCTGCAATAATATGATTTAACATGGAAGGGATGCAATCTTCTCATATATTAATCATATTCTAATAAATTAGCATTGAAGTTTAATTAAAACCCATTTGAGTTTTCAATTATATCATCGATAGGAAATTGTAAAGTTATTTTTCACTACACGATTCATTATATCACGATTATCGATGAAAGATAAATGTTTTATTTTGAAGTTTTCTAATTAATAATATATGCGAGATTCTACTGTTACTTGTCACGAAACTATTTTAATATGGAATTAAAATTAAAATTTTAATTTATTCCCTCTTGTCATTCAGATTTTTAATAAGAAAACTGACCATTTGTTCGATTTCTAATCTCATTCTAATTCGTAAAATAAAGAAAGTTCGAATATAATATTTATGAAGAAATACAGTCAAACCTCCGAATGACGGCCAGTGATGGGGACGTAAAAATGGCCGTTGTTTGGAGGTTATTTTGTACGCTTGTAAGCATTTTTTGTTAAAAAAATGGTTACTGTTTAGAGGTGGTCGTTATTGGGAGGTTCAACTGTATTCCTCCTTTCTACTGACAAAGAGAGGTGATAAAAGTATTGCTTCGAATTTAAAACTCATTCTAAATTTAAGAAAGAATTTTTAGAAAAAACTTTAATGAATTTACCAGAATCTATCTATTAGAGTGGAAACGTTGATAATGTATTTAAAATAAAGTATAATTGATTTACCGATTGATTAATTGATTAAAGCGAGACACTCATTGTAAGCTACTTAGCAAGCCACAATTATACCCATTACAGGTGAGTCTAATCCGCATGAATGAGTAGAGAATGATACTCTGGTTCGTACCATTAAGACAAATTATAGGGGGGTTGGATTAGGTTTAATGTATAATAAACTATATATAATAAACAAGAAATAATGTAAAATTTTTATAGAAATCTCAAAAGAGTGACAAAAAATATCCCAAATTTAAGAAAAATCTGAACTCCAACTCACCCCAATTTTAATTTTTTAAAATAGAGTAATAATATATGTAAATAATAATAAAATTGATTAATATAGTTAACTAGTTGATATACAGTAGAACCTCGATTATCCGCCCTAATTGGGGACTGGGGTTGGTCGGATAATTGAAAAGTCGGATAACCGAAAAGTATGAAAAAATCCATTATTAGTGTAGTATATTATTATATCCCATGTAATTAGTATATTAGTATATTAGTATATCGCTATTAACCTATTTTGCGTTGAATTTTCATCGATGTTAAGCCTAACAAAAATTTTTTAAAATAATAATCGTCGCTATTGTATCGTTAAAAATTAGAAAATTAAGCTTCGTTTAAATACTGGCTCCCTTTCATGGTCGAATGAGTGTTGCCAGCTAAAACACGTAAAAATAATATTAAAGTAGCCAAGACATAGCCAAATATTGTAGCGCCACATCACTAGCGGACATTTGAAATTTACCGACTAGGACGGTCGGTTAACCGAGGGGTCGGTTGATCGGGGGGCGGATAATCGAGGTTCTACTGTACAAAAGATATTTTTATTGTTAAATAAATTAAAAAATCTATAAAATTATTAGAATAAAAGAATTATATTTTGTTAAAAATATAATTTCATAATTTAACGAACTGAAATTTTATAAACTATTTAAATTATTAGTTTGTATATAAATGAATTTAAATGTTAGTAAATCATAATAACTGAATAAGTCAGTTATCTCTTACTAAGTACTTTAAGTACTTTATCTAATAATGAATTTGTTACTGTTTCTGTTAAATTAAACTTGTTCATAATTTCAAGGTGAAAATCACCTGAGAGTTCTTAAGTTTTCCTCTTTGAATTTAATTTATACGAAATTTAATTAAGTACAACACTCTGTTTTGTATTATTATTTATTGTTAATTAAAAATTAGATAATTAATTGTTTAATATTCTTGGTTTTACTCTCAAAATAATAGAGAAATTAATAATCAATTCTTAAATATTGTCTAATTTTAATCCTAATTTTGAGATTTCCTATATCTTTTATTGCAAACATAACTCGAATTATTCTCTTATATTCTTAAATTAATCTTAAATAAATATAAAAACTTATAATCTTCAATTAAAAGAATTAATATATTAAAATAAAAAATCAAATTTAAAAGATGTGTATTTAAAATTTCTATTAAAAACAGGAAAATTCTAATAATAAACAATTTATATGATACTTTTCTAATGATTAAAAATTGTTTAATTATTCTAAAAGTTCTAATTTGCAAATTGTACTCATAAATGTAATGATGTTTACGTATACAGTCAAACCTCTGAACAGCGGCCACTGACGGGAACATATAAAAATGGCCATTGTTCAGAGTTGACCATTGTTATTAGGCTGAAATTTGAAAAAAAAAAATTGTAGAGCTATAAATTCCCACTGTAATCTGTCCGACTGTCTGTCCTTCCTTAATATCGAGAATTGAGTTAGATAGATGAAAGCCGAGACAGATGTGGAAAGATTAAGGGCATGAGGCCCGATTAACTGTATAGGTTTGATTAAGAAGTCGTGTTATTTCTATTCAAAAAGTTCCTCCGAAAAGAGTTATATATAGATGACTGGCATGATTCTATTGCTAGCAGGAAAAGTATGATGTACAGGGGAAAAGACACTACTAATTTGAGGTAGAGAGTATATATTATTTAAATTAAATAAATTTAAAATATGAATAAAAATTGCTGTCAGGCATTGTGACATTACAATAAATATTTGCTCGTTCTGTAAGCATTTTGAATCAAAATGCATAAGAAAATAACCGTCCTTAAAGAAATAAATATGTAACTGAAAAAAATGGCTAGTGTTTAGAGATTTGACAGTATTAACATTGCAAAGTTTACTCTAAAAAATATTTTATTGAAATTTTTCGTATAAATATAAACTTTATTATATAAAAGTTTAATATTTTATAGAATAATATTCACTTATATAAAATAATAGTAAAAACAGTTAATATGTTAATCCAAATTACTTCACACACAAACTTTTACTTAATAAAATATTTCAAAATAAAAAACCAAAAATATTTTTCAATTTAACGAGCAATTATATATTGTGACATCGTCACAATGCCGGCTGCAATTTTTAATCACATTTTTAATTAATTTAATTTATATGCTCTCCACCTCATATTATTAGTGGCTTGCCCCTGAACATCATACTTTTCCTTTAACAACAGAGTCGTGTCGGTCATCAATCTAACTTCTTTCAGGCGAAAAATTTTTGAATTGAAATAATGTGACTTCCACTTTGTGCCGGAAGTTCGTATTACTTAATCGGGGTCTCCTTTCCCTTCACTTTCCATATCTGCTCTCGAATTTCATCTATCTAACGCTGTTCTCTAGATTAAGAAAAAAGAAAAGATAGACATACGTCTGGACGTACAGACGGACAGACGACAGTGGGAATTTATAGGTCTACAATTTTTTCAAATTTCAGCTCAATAAAATATTCGAAGTGCTTTTTATTATATAATTACGAATATTTTTATTTCTATTTCTATTCTTTATATTCTTTTTTAATACTTTATACACACAATGAAATTGAAATTGATATGCATACAAGCTATGTTTAGTTATGTTAGAAAAATTGCATACAAGACTATCATGGTGACTTATGCAAATATTATAGCGAGTCCACAAAAAGTGAAATCACATAGTTTTCTATATAAGCAAAATGTGACGATTTTTCTTTCGTGCATTTCCGTCATACAAGTGCTTTAAAAATTGAAGAAATTTGTTCCTGAGAAATGATTAACTTTTTGAGAATTCCTAGAATGCATACCTGCAAGAATTACAACAAACTAACAGACTGAGGAGAAACGGACAGTTGACCTTCACGAGACTGTGAGTTCGACTCCATCCAGTCTCGTGAAGGCTAACAATCGTGAATGGTATAGGGACATATGTAGATGGGATAGTAGTAAATATATTCAGAAATGCTTGAGAGAAAGCACCCATATCCGTAAAGTCGAAAGTGGAACCTATAAGGCATCATTCAGTGTAATTCAGCAACAAATACTGGCCAATTATTACAGCTACTACATGTATATCTACTATCAGATGAGTGGTGATATGTGACATTAGTTGACCACAATTTCCGATTGACTTGCAGAATAGGGTTTGCATGCTCGTTGTCCGTTGCGCTGCCAACCACTGACCTCAACCCTTCACTTAGATTGATGCTGTTCCTGAGTAACCTGAAATGCAGAATTGCATCATGTCTCCATCCCACTTCTACTTGGAAGCCCTTTGGCTAGAAATGTAGTGAACGGAACAATCAATTCTACTGTGTCGAATGGCACACTGCCCGAACACAGGAATTTGGTCTGAAGATTGATCAGCTGTGATAGCCATGCCAGTCTGGTATGCATTATAGAAAATTTAAGAGCTTGCCAGATTACATTAATGAAATCTTAGAATTTGTAATACTACCGTTAGTAACTTGTGTTGATAATGTCAAACATCTCATGGGAATTACTACGAGGTACTACCAACATGCCAGATTCCCAAAATAATCCTGAAGAGAAAATGTCTGGGACACCATGAGAGTTACCTACAAGCTTAGGCACAACCAGTACAGACAACAGAAGATCTTCTTTAACAGGTTTCTTAGAAATCGTTTCGACTCAATACGCTCAATGCATCGCCAAAAAAATAGCTATCCCATACTAGTATAGTCATATAACCCATTCTTGTGCATAATAAATGCTTTCTTTTGCTTTTATAATTGTATCATGTCTTATTTATCTGCTTATCATAACTTTCAGATAATTTGCACTTTCTCTTTTTGATGTTGCAATTTCAATTTCACTGGGCGTAGAAAGTATTGGAAAATGGGATAGAAGCTTTCGGGGCTTGATTTACTTCAAAAAAGATTATTATTTGAAGTTCAGCATGGAGTAAAGATAAAAGTTAATTATATACATAAATTTGTATTTTTTAGTATTAATATCAGTAAGAAGACACTGAAGGAAAGAAGAGAGAAGGGAATGAGAAAGACGAGGAACAATCCCAGTAGGATACTGGGCAGATATGATGAATCATAAAAAAATTGTTTACAAGAGATAACAATTAGTGTTTGCAATGAAATAAGCCTGTTTCTTTCATATCTAGAAACAATAACAAAGAAAAATTAAAATTTTAAATACAATAATCGAATAAAAATTAACTTAGGAATTCACAGAAAGAAACGTGAAAAGCGATACAATTCTTTGGTAGTATTTACAAACGTATGGAAGCCAATAACAATTCGTCAACCATAATGGAATTTTTGTTTTAGAACTTGTGTGGTGTTAACAAACGATTTTAAAACATTAAATGCATTCTTTGTTGAAATTAGATCTTTAGTGGTAGCAGGCCAATGAAAATCTTCTCTTACGGTATTTTGTATGAGAGTTCATTTCATTTTATATGAGATTTCATTTGATTATTGAATAAAATCAAAAATAAAGTTGTCGTTAGATTTGATGTCTATATTATTACAGGAACAGATATTATTTGTCAATCCGATTTTATAGATATTCCTTAAAATTACCGTGGCTGCTGAGAATTTGACTAATGAAGTTTGGAGTAAATTATTTCATTTTATGCTGTTGTAAGACATTAGGTATGGCTTTATGCGTAAAGTACCCAGTAGTTTCCTCTTTCCAATGTTTTTACCAATTCATGAATGGCATTCAGTACAGCCGTTTTTAATTTCTTTCAAAGAAATTTTAGAGTAAGTATATTTCAAATAAAGATTACTGATACTGTTAGCAAGATCTGCTCTTTCGTTGCCTGTTATTTCCCTGTGTCCAGGTACCCAATGGAAGCTAATATGATGAGATGTAGATAATATCCTAATCACATGAATTTTATAGGATATGTTGTTATATTTTTTAATTTAATTATCTTGCTTTAATTACGTGAAATTTATATATAACATTTAATATCTTATAAGTGATGAGACAAGAAAATTATTAATTATTTGACATAGAAGAATATATGCAAAAATGTTATTTATCACTAATATATATTTACTCAAAGTTAATTATTCAATATCTTCTTTCCATTTTTTCATTACTTATTCATTGAATACACAATAATTGCAATGTATATTTAAATAATAAAACTTTAAAACGTTTTCAATATAAAATCTATTTTTCAATATTAATATCTACATTTATTATCATAAGTGCTAAAATGTGAATATTGATTTAAAAGTTTATATATAAAATAGAATTTTTTCTGCCTGTTCTCTATACGCTTCTAAGCCCTGATCAATTTGCACCAAATTTTTCATAGTTACTCTCTAAGACTCTGAAGAAAATATAGACCACTATAAAACCTCTACTACCCTTCCCCTGATTTCATCCCCCTATTAACTCTTAAACCGTTTGACTGAACCCGACCAAATTTTTCACAGTTACTCGAGAATCCCAAGGAAAATATAAGCTACCATGAAACGTAAATTTCCACTTCTCTTTACGACAATTCATGGTAAGCATTGACGCTAAGTAATTTTACATTATCAGAATTATAAGATTAATTCCAATTTTAAAAAATTGTAGATCTATAAGTTCCCACTCGTCCTTCCGTCCGTAGCAATTTTTTTATCATATTTTTAATTTATTTAATTAAAATATATTCTCCCCACCTCAAATTAGTAGTGGCTTGCCCCTGTACATCATACTGTTCCTTTAACAATAGAGTCATGCCGGTCATCTATTAACTGCTTTCAGGGGAAAAGATTTGAATTGAAATAACGTGACTTTAGGTTTTCATTGGAAACTCGAATATAGTTAATCTGAGCCTCCTGTCCCAAGCTTTCTATACCTGATCTTGACTTTCATTTATCTGAGATTAAGGATTCTAATTCATTCTCGAGATTAAGGAAAGACAGACAAACGGGAGATAGTGGGAACTTATAGGTCTACAATTTTTTTTTCAGATTGCCTCCTAATAACTTAATTTTTTTTTTATTCTTTCTGCTCCGTAGGCACTAAGAGGGTCTTTTATTTATACTCATCTTGAGTTTGGTCAAGCCTATAATGGGGGCAACCGGGTGTTGAGGAACGAGGTATGAGATATTTTGGTTAAACCAACCCATAAAATATTCCTAGGAAATTCTTTTTGCTTGGTTGCTCGTCCGAATTTGATCCCGGCTTCCCCAGATGGTAGGCTGATGCTTTAACATACTCGGACATCCGGCCTTCAACTTAAATTAGTGCAAAATCAATTACTCCAAGGAGGTTTATATTTAAGATGTTAGGAGAGCCGCCAATAGCTTGTATGGAATCAGGAGCGGACCCTTTTTTCCTCTTTACAGACCTGTTTTGTCATTTTTTAGAACAAGTGAAATACGTAAAATGTTTCTTTATTAATAAAAAGCAGTCGCGAAGCTTTTATTTTTTGTTAGTGAAAATAGCATTAATTTATAGGGATAGAACCACTACGTGCCTCTAAGTTTTCTCCGAGTCCGGAGAAAAATCCCTAGCTCCCCCCTCTCAACTGTTCTAGATGTTACTTTTAGGTGTATTTGTATCTTAATAAGTTCTTACATTTCTAATAAATTCGAATTCAAATTATCATTAAAAAATACTAATTTGATATTAATATTGTAATCACTTAAGTTATTAATCTATTTTTTTCTCTTTCTTTCGTGTTACTTTAATTTAATAAAGAATTGAAATTTTCTTCGTCTTCTTTCATTTAATTATTTTTATTATTCGTTTCCAAATTAAAATTTAAAAGAAAAAAAGTAAATAATAATATTTTAATTTCAATTTTATATATTTTTTTCCTTTCACCATTTCCCACCCCCTCAAAGGCTCGAGTAACGCCGGGCACACGTATTTAGTTTAATATAAACCTTTTAAAGATTGATTTTTTTAAAAATATTAACAGATTTACTTCAGTATTTGTATCTTTCAGTTTGAAATAAATATGCTTAAGCTTTTTATAATTTTAAACTTCGAACTTTCTTTGATTAATGTGAAGAGAAAATGTAAAAGTTTTTCTTATGTGAGTGTGTTTGTACAGTACAGTACATGCATATGAAAAATTTATCCCTCGAGTTTCATCTTTCAGTTCTAGTAAATTCGTCTAAATCCCATCGAAAGACAAACTGTAAATATTAACATTATCACTAAAAATAAATAAATAAGTTAGAAAAGTATACTAGTAAACAGCTTATCGCAAAATATTCTGATTTCTAGCAAGCAAGTCAACATCTTCAACTACATCTTCTAATTTTTATTTTATTTTTTATTCGTTTAAATATAAATTTAAAGTAGTATACTATAGTAATTATAATATTTTAACACAATAATTACTACAGTGGCATATGTAAGTATCATAACGGGAGCATTATGAATATTTTCGTATATAATTCTAATGACTTATGCACATATAAAGAATATTAGACACATTTTTCTATTAGAATATCGCATTTATAAATAACTATTAAGTATAGGCTAACATCTCATAAAGACTAGTTTTGCTCCGAACTATTGGTGGTCGCAAAGTGAGGGTTTTCTATATTTTAAATTAAAGAGGACAAGTGTCTCTTCTCTCCTTCTGTACACACAACTAATACAGTTTATAATTAAATTAATTTGTCTTATTTAAAGCTTAAATTATTATTATTTTTAAATTATAAACGGAATTAATCTTAAATTTTCTATATAATATGTAAATAAGAATTACAGTTGTTAATAATTAATCAGACATTCTGTATAATGTTTATAAATCGAACTGCAAATAAAATTTAGTAATGTTGTGTTTAAGTTGTTAAATATTTAAAATAATTCAACATAATTCAATTTTCTGTTACGTTTTTTATGCAATATCTTTTTTGTTTTAGTCGTTCAATATATTTTCTTTCGTTTCGGTCGAATTTCTTCCTTCTTGTCCATCAGAATGGCACTTCAATTCTTCTATCCTGTATATCCTTGGTTTAAAGTGAAGCTGTGGAATAAAGAGGAATTTCATCGATAAAAATGGAAGGTTGATAGTCTGGTTTCTGCGATTGACTATATTGGAAGAGGGAAGATAGAAGTTGATATGATCCTACAGAGTTGAAAGATAGAAGTTGATATGATCTTGTCAAGGCGGAAACGCCCCAAAAAAATGTACTACAATCGATCCCTTAGCGCTACCTAACATTTAATATTATATGGGCGTACACTGACGTTTTCACACTCGGTTGCGTTATTTTAATGGAAGGATTGGGATAAAATTGCTTAGTCCATTTGAAATTAAAAAGAAAGCTTTTCTTACGTGAGAAAAAAATTAAAAATTACGAAAATTTTGTATAACTAAAGCTTAAAAATAAGGACAGACCTTACGTTTATGCTGTTTTTAATACAAAATTTGAGATAGTTAAAGAAGAAACAAACGTCTTCTTTCCAATTTTAGCGTGTAAAAAAGATGACTGGAGAAGTGACAAAACGCTTTTTAACATGCGTTAGTATGATAGAAGAGATTTGACCTAAGCCACATTTTTCATTAATTAATAACGGAGACTGCAATAAATAACAAACCGGATATTGATCTGGTGTTATCGTTGAAAATATACCGAAAATATTTTAAAAATTAATGAAAATTTTATACGCATATAAAGATAAGTTTTACATATAAATCAAGTAAACTTTTATGCTAATCTATAGCACGACAACAGGAAATGAGAAAAAGATTTATGAAATCTCATATTTAAAAATTTTCTTAACATTTTTTAATAGGAAAAAAATGCTTATATGAGTTTTCAGTACTAAAACTAATTTTTATGTCGTTCGTTGAAGTTAATTAAAATCAGATTACAAATCTTTACAATATCTATTCATAATATTTAGATTGCATATATATACTCAACCATTAATTTTATGTATAAATTAACTATATTATCTCCATATTATGAGAGAAAACAGCAGTTATTGGGCTATACAGTCCTATACAGTCCAATTGTCGTTCGTCTGTATGTCTATCCTTCGTTAATTTCGAGAACGGAATAAATGTGACATTTAAAATTACACATTACATCATTTCTGATTATATACAATGAATTGCTTATTTATTAAACAAATTTTTAATCTTTAACGTAAAGAAACGTTAAATTACATATAAATGAAAAAGTTTTTGTATTAAAATTTTAAATAAATTAAGGCATTTTTAAAATAATGAATTAAAATTGTATAATTTGCTTGCAAATAATTATTTTACATTTTGTATGCATAGTTTGTCTATAATATAACTTTGCATATGCATCTACACGTTACTATGGTATTGATGCATTTAATTAAACTATATCAGTAACAGGAACAATAAATATCGGATATCAATTCAATAATAACCATATAGAATCGAACCTCTAATAGTGGCCACCTGCACACGACGGTCATTTTTTCAGGAACGTTTCTTTTTTGAAATGCATACAAAATAATCTCCAAACAACGGTCACTTTTTATGTTCCAGTCAATAGTCGCCTTTCAGAGGTTTTTGACTGTATAAATTAATTTATTTTTAAATTTGAGAAATAACATACATGAAATTTATTTAGAAATTAAGCATAATACGCGATAGTTTTACACTTCATTTATGTTTAGTTATAATACATAAACTATAGAGAATTTGCTTTGTATAAAAATAATTATTTACATAAATATTATAAGTATTACGTGAACTAAAACGTGAATAAATAAAGAAAAATTAAGATCAATTTTTCCATAGAAACACATTAAAAATTCAGAGGAATACGTTTCGTTAATGCTTAAACAGTAATTTATTAACAATTTCGATTTTATACAAATTAAAATTAATAGAATTTTTTAAATTATTGAGATAAAATATTTAATTTTATTTGTAATGATAATTTACATGCATTTGAGTTATATATACAATCAAACTTCTGAGTAACGGCCATTTACGGTAACGTAAAAAAGCCTTGAAGTGGTCGTTGTTTGAAGGTTATTATGTGTTTTAAAAATTAAAAAAAAATGGCCGCTGTTTAGAGGTGACCGTTATTAGAGGTTCGATTGGAGTAAGATTGAATACCTGTGATAATACAGAAGATAAGCTTATGCAAACAAGTTTTGCAACGATCAATCTTTATAACTTCTTATTTCTTGAGTAAGTCGTCAAGTTGTAGGCCAGTTTTTAATTGTTTTTAAATCACTAGCAAATATATAATGCTTTATTTTAATTTTTACACGTTTATTTATCATTAAAATTTACATTTTATCATTGCTTCGTTTCAAACTTGCATAAAATAATAAAATAAGACCGCACAAAGTTCGATCGAGCAGCATCGAGTTTGTATTTTACATGGAAGATTCACTTTGTTATCTTTATGTTAATACTTTCATTTTAATTAATATAGTTAATTAAAATAGAAACTTTAATGCAGCATAAGAAAGTTTAATGAACCGTTTATTAATAATTTAAGTAAAATGAATTGAAGTGTAATAAGACTTGCAACAATAATACTAATTTACTAAAGTTTCGATAATATGAAGATACAATGCAAAGTTTTAGAAGAAAATACCTTTATTTATTACTTATTGTAAGATTCTTTGAAATTATATTAAACTAAATGTTGCTTACGTATATAAAGTCTTTCCTACATCAGTAGTTCTCAACCGGTTATACGCGTACCCCCAGGAGTACGCAAGAAACATGGGTTGATGCTACACGGATGGTATAGGGCAAGAGTGGCCAACAGTTTTTGCCCCCGGGCCGAATTGGAAAGAAAACTTTTTCACGGGCCGAACCAGAGTCTGCCCTAGGAAGATTTTGAGGTGGTGCGAGATCTCATTGTGGTGTCACCCCGTACAGACTAAATTGTACATAGGGATTACAGATACATTTTTCACATTATCACGCTTTATCAACATTCAACGTTGTACTTAAGACATTTTTACTGGAGGGTTAACTCTAAACGAACAGCGGGTTGTTGACCTTTTTTTTTAGGCGTCAGAATGTTTCATCAAGCTATTCGGACTTGAGTAGCTAATATTGAAAGATTAATCGCGGGCCGCATAAATTCATTAGCCGGCCGTATGTTGGCCATGCCTGGTATAGGATACGCGAACAAAAAAGGTTGAGAACTAGATGCTGATCGTATCTACAACATACAGAACTAATATACTATATATGCATACGATTAAGATTATAAAGGATGATCCAAAAGTCAGTTAATCAATATATATTCGTTTAGATTATTTTAGAAACGGTTAAAAACGATTTTTAACCGAATGATAAACTATGGATAAAATTTCGTAAATTTAATTAAATTTTAAAAGGTTATTTATCATTAAAATTTACATTTTATCATTGCTTCGTTTCAAACTTGCATAAAATAATAAAATAAGACCGCACAAAGTTCGATCGAGCAGCATCGAGTTTGTATTTTACATGGAAGATTCACTTTGTTATCTTTATGTTAATACTTTCATTTTAATTAATATAGTTAATTAAAATAGAAACTTTAATGCAGCATAAGAAAGTTTAATGAACCGTTTATTAATAATTTAAGTAAAATGAATTGAAGTGTAATAAGACTTGCAACAATAATACTAATTTACTAAAGTTTCGATAATATGAAGATACAATGCAAAGTTTTAGAAGAAAATACCTTTATTTATTACTTATTGTAAGATTCTTTGAAATTATATTAAACTAAATGTTGCTTACGTATATAAAGTCTTTCCTACATCAGTAGTTCTCAACCGGTTATACGCGTACCCCCAGGAGTACGCAAGAAACATGGGTTGATGCTACACGGATGGTATAGGGCAAGAGTGGCATGATCCTACAGAGTTGAAAGATAGAAGTTGATATGATCTTGTCAAGGCGGAAACGCCCCAAAAAAATGTACTACAATCGATCCCTTAGCGCTACCTAACATTTAATATTATATGGGCGTACACTGACGTTTTCACACTCGGTTGCGTTATTTTAATGGAAGGATTGGGATAAAATTGCTTAGTCCATTTGAAATTAAAAAGAAAGCTTTTCTTACGTGAGAAAAAAATTAAAAATTACGAAAATTTTGTATAACTAAAGCTTAAAAATAAGGACAGACCTTACGTTTATGCTGTTTTTAATACAAAATTTGCGATAGTTAAAGAAGAAACAAACGTCTTCTTTCCAATTTTAGCGTGTAAAAAAGATGACTGGAGAAGTGACAAAACGCTTTTTAACATGCGTTAGTATGATAGAAGAGATTTGACCTAAGCCACATTTTTCATTAATTAATAACGGAGACTGCAATAAATAACAAACCGGATATTGATCTGGTGTTATCGTTGAAAATATACCGAAAATATTTTAAAAATTAATGAAAATTTTATACGCATATAAAGATAAGTTTTACATATAAATCAAGTAAACTTTTATGCTAATCTATAGCACGACAACAGGAAATGAGAAAAAGATTTATGAAATCTCATATTTAAAAATTTTCTTAACATTTTTTAATAGGAAAAAAATGCTTATATGAGTTTTCAGTACTAAAACTAATTTTTATGTCGTTCGTTGAAGTTAATTAAAATCAGATTACAAATCTTTACAATATCTATTCATAATATTTAGGTTGCATATATATATACTCAACCATTAATTTTATGTATAAATTAACTATATTATCTCCATATTATGAGATAAAACAGCAGTTATTGGGCTATACAGTCCTATACAGTCCAATTGTCGTTCGTCTGTATGTCTATCCTTCGTTAATTTCGAGAACGGAATAAATGTGACATTTAAAATTACACATTACATCATTTCTGATTATATACAATGAATTGCTTATTTATTAAACAAATTTTTAATCTTTAACGTAAAGAAACGTTAAATTACATATAAATGAAAAAGTTTTTGTATTAAAATTTTAAATAAATTAAGGCATTTTTAAAATAATGAATTAAAATTGTATAATTTGCTTGCAAATAATTATTTTACATTTTGTATGCATAGTTTGTCTATAATATAACTTTGCATATGCATCTACACGTTACTATGGTATTGATGCATTTAATTAAACTATATCAGTAACAGGAACAATAAATATCGGATATCAATTCAATAATAACCATATAGAATCGAACCTCTAATAGTGGCCACCTGCACACGACGGTCATTTTTTCAGGAACGTTTCTTTTTTGAAATGCATACAAAATAATCTCCAAACAACGGTCACTTTTTATGTTCCAGTCAATAGTCGCCTTTCAGAGGTTTTTGACTGTATAAATTAATTTATTTTTAAATTTGAGAAATAACATACATGAAATTTATTTAGAAATTAAGCATAATACGCGATAGTTTTACACTTCATTTATGTTTAGTTATAATACATAAACTATAGAGAATTTGCTTTGTATAAAAATAATTATTTACATAAATATTATAAGTATTACGTGAACTAAAACGTGAATAAATAAAGAAAAATTAAGATCAATTTTTCCATAGAAACACATTAAAAATTCAGAGGAATACGTTTCGTTAATGCTTAAACAGTAATTTATTAACAATTTCGATTTTATACAAATTAAAATTAATAGAATTTTTTAAATTATTGAGATAAAATATTTAATTTTATTTGTAATGATAATTTACATGCATTTGAGTTATATATACAATCAAACTTCTGAGTAACGGCCATTTACGGTAACGTAAAAAAGCCTTGAAGTGGTCGTTGTTTGAAGGTTATTATGTGTTTTAAAAATTAAAAAAAAATGGCCGCTGTTTAGAGGTGACCGTTATTAGAGGTTCGATTGGAGTAAGATTGAATACCTGTGATAATACAGAAGATAAGCTTATGCAAACAAGTTTTGCAACGATCAATCTTTATAACTTCTTATTTCTTGAGTAAGTCGTCAAGTTGTAGGCCAGTTTTTAATTGTTTTTAAATCACTAGCAAATATATAATGCTTTATTTTAATTTTTACACGTTTATTTATCATTAAAATTTACATTTTATCATTGCTTCGTTTCAAACTTGCATAAAATAATAAAATAAGACCGCACAAAGTTCGATCGAGCAGCATCGAGTTTGTATTTTACATGGAAGATTCACTTTGTTATCTTTATGTTAATACTTTCATTTTAATTAATATAGTTAATTAAAATAGAAACTTTAATGCAGCATAAGAAAGTTTAATGAACCGTTTATTAATAATTTAAGTAAAATGAATTGAAGTGTAATAAGACTTGCAACAATAATACTAATTTACTAAAGTTTCGATAATATGAAGATACAATGCAAAGTTTTAGAAGAAAATACCTTTATTTATTACTTATTGTAAGATTCTTTGAAATTATATTAAACTAAATGTTGCTTACGTATATAAAGTCTTTCCTACATCAGTAGTTCTCAACCGGTTATACGCGTACCCCCAGGAGTACGCAAGAAACATGGGTTGATGCTACACGGATGGTATAGGGCAAGAGTGGCCAACAGTTTTTGCCCCCGGGCCGAATTGGAAAGAAAACTTTTTCACGGGCCGAACCAGAGTCTGCCCTAGGAAGATTTTGAGGTGGTGCGAGATCTCATTGTGGTGTCACCCCGTACAGACTAAATTGTACATAGGGATTACAGATACATTTTTCACATTATCACGCTTTATCAACATTCAACGTTGTACTTAAGACATTTTTACTGGAGGGTTAACTCTAAACGAACAGCGGGTTGTTGACCTTTTTTTTTAGGCGTCAGAATGTTTCATCAAGCTATTCGGACTTGAGTAGCTAATATTGAAAGATTAATCGCGGGCCGCATAAATTCATTAGCCGGCCGTATGTTGGCCATGCCTGGTATAGGATACGCGAACAAAAAAGGTTGAGAACTAGATGCTGATCGTATCTACAACATACAGAACTAATATACTATATATGCATACGATTAAGATTATAAAGGATGATCCAAAAGTCAGTTAATCAATATATATTCGTTTAGATTATTTTAGAAACGGTTAAAAACGATTTTTAACCGAATGATAAACTATGGATAAAATTTCGTAAATTTAATTAAATTTTAAAAGGTTATTTATCATTAAATTTCACTGTAATTCGAATTGTAGATTATCCGACT
>NW_019384397.1:1487481-1586351 GCF_000671375.1 Centruroides sculpturatus
CTGGAGCTGTCATTATCTAATATAATCACAATCTATAAATTATATACTAATAATAATAATAATAATTAATATACATATAATTATTTATTATATATATATATATATATCAATAAAATTTCGTAAATTTAATTAAATTTTAATAGGTTATTTATCATTAAATTTCATTGTAATTCGAAATTTTATACGTTTATTGCCTTATTATTTTATTCTTAATTTTATCTTTAATTAAATTATATTAAGAATTTTATTATATAATTTCTTCTTTAATATTAAACAATAAAAATTGTCTTAGGAACAAACAATTTTTATTTCTTAAGTAAATTCTTATTTATTGATGAGTTTAGGACATTTGAAATGGCAAATATTACTTTAATATCGGTACAAATGACGTTAAAGAAATTTGAAAAAAAAAAGGAATCACGTGGCTTCCGGTCCCGATAGGAAGTTCTTATACAGTTAATCGGACTTTCTTTCCCTACGCTTTCCCTATCTGATCCCGATTTTTATCTATATTTTCATTAAGTCTGATAATTTACGATATAAACCATGAGTTTCTTCTATCCCCCACATCACTAAAATTTGACAGCATCAATATTCTGTACATAAAAATAAACCTGCTAATTTTCAAAGCTTTTGGTCCATCCGGTTTTGAGATATAATGCAAAACCGGACATCGACATCGACAGACGAACAAAGTTTTACATAGGTTTTTATACATTTTTGGACCCCGGAGTGTCAAAATATCGAGAAATGCAAAAACAACGGAGGAGTCATAATTTGACTAATCGCATATTTACTTTATGTTATATTCATGTACAGCCGGGAAAGTAACAATGAAAATAATTTTATGGTTTTCAAGACTCATTTTTGACCGTCCTGGTGTCCACAGGACGGTCAAAAATGAGGGCCTTCCGATCATACTATTGTGAGTTCAATCAGGCCCACAATGGAATGATCGGGTGAAGAGGGACTTTCCTCTGTCTCTCGCCAAATTCCTAGAAGTTGATAGCCCGGATTCGATCCTGGATCCTCCAGAGAATTAGAACGACATCTTAACCCTGGCTGGGCCATCTAGCCGTCAAATAATTTTATGTATATATTATTTTTGCCTTATAAATATATATATTATGTAGACTATATATTATTTATGTATATATCATCTATAAAAGCGACACGAATAACTTTTCATAAAGTTTTCATTCACGTCACGACATATTATATTTTTTTAAAAAAATCGTATCGCAAATAGCTTTCAAGTATAAAAAGAATTTTTTTATTTGTTATTTTATAACGTTTATAGTTTAATTATACCTCGTCTTACAACATTTTTTATATTTCTGTCAGTGGCCATTGTTTGACTGTATTTATTTATTTAATTATTTTAGTAAATTTAAAGTGTTTTATTCATTTTTTAAATTAATTTTCAATCTCATTATTTCTTCTTATGTCAATTATCCAGAAACAAGTTTATAGATTCAATATTATAAATATTTAATTAAAATTAATAAATTTAAGTTATGGTTTATTCCAACATTAATTATATTTAAAAATATATTAATTTTAAAACTAAATTTAAGCATCAATGACAAGACACACGAGCAATTATTTATTGTGGCATCGTCATAATGCCGAACTGTAATTAAAAGCTAGGCATTTCCATTTTTGGTCTAGATTTTTTATGGTCATTAAATTAAAATTATACTACTGTATTTTATATTTTTAGGAATATTCGAAGCAATAAGGCTGTATGTATTTAATTCTATATTAGCTTAACTCTTGTTAAAGAATTGTTTATTCCACGCAAATGTATTGAAAAAAAAATTAAATATTAAATTATAAATGACACGAGGAAATATAATATAAAGATAATACGAAATTAATATTATAAAATTCCTTATATACAGAATACTGAAATTTTCGTGTATTTAGATTTTATTAAATATAAAAGATATTTTTTTCAAATGTTAATAATTTATAAACAATGTTTAGTACAAATATACAGAAAAGGTTACATCGTTCGTTAAATAATTGATTATTTAATGGATGATGCACCTGCTGTAAATTTACGTGAAAGTTTTTAGAAGAAATTTATGGAAAAATAACGCAAAACATGGGTGTTGTCAAGGCTAAAGTGCCTCTAGGAAGACTTTCTATGACCCCTTTTAGGCGTTTCTTATGGGAAACTGGACCATTATGGAAAAATTGCCCTATATACATGTTTTATGGAAAACTGGTCCGTATTTAGGTATTATACATGCGAAGAAAACCCAGAAAACTCCATTTTGCCAACCTATTAGGTAAGGCGCGAACCCAATGACTGCGCTCAAGTGGTATCTTATTCACTCGGCCACTGGTGCACTCTAAATTATTTAATTAAATTCAAAAGTACTTTCCAACTATTAATCTTTGTTCAATACAACAGTTAACTCTTACGTTTAGGTCCACGTTAATCCCAAATTAACTCTAAATTCTGTAATTTAATTAATTAGTAATTACTTAATTCTAACCTAAAAATAATCTTACTTTAGATATGTTTTGTTAAAAATATAAACGATTTATTAACACAATGGAGCCTCCAATAACGACCACCTTTAAACAGAGGCCATATTTATAAATTAGAATACTACATAAAGATGTAAATAGGTTTAAATTAACAATATATAGTCAAAAACCCATGAAAAATATCCGTCGCGTGAGGTTAGTTTTGTATGCATTTCGAAAATATCCTGAAAGAAAATGGCCGCCATTTAGAAATGACCGTTGTTAGAAGGTGGCCGTTAATGGAGGTTGGGCTGTATATATTATTATAAAGAGGGAAAAAAATGCATATTTCAAAATTACCATATGACAATGTCGATATTAAGATTAATGTAGTAAATGCACTAGCGAAATAAAAAGAATGGGAAGTTTTTCAATCACGCAAAGAAAATAATAAAGATAAGAGAAAAAATCACATTAAAGCTAATGGAAAAGTTGATCAAGTTTTAGAATTGAAGTTGTATTGATGTAGAATGAAATTCTATTTTTTTTTTTTTCTTCCTTTCTATCGAATGATAACGAACAGGAATCTTTCGTGCCACTTTTGACATTTTAACATGAAATAAACTCACGAGAAACATGCATGTGTTGTTGACATATCCGCGTGATTGTTATTGAAATTAGAAAATTCCAGTAGCGCATTCACGAAACTCTAAGTAAATTTCTTAGAAACTTTTAATAAAACAATTCTCTGTTTATTTAATTTTAAATGAAATAATGAATCTTGATTTAATAATCGATATTTTCGGGATGACTTACCTTAAAAGTTATGGCTCCATTTCGATTGTGATCGAAAGCTTTGAAGACATAATGAGCATAAGAACTGGCATCTGTTGAAAAGATATATAATATAATATATATATATATATAAAGAGAAGAATTGAAATAAGTCGTGCTTTTTAAATTTCAATGAGAAAAATAGTTTTATTTTCTGAAAATGTCGTTGGATAACAATTTTATAGAAGTTTTCTTTGTCATGCAAACAACTATCTTCGTCACGTTTGTTTTATAAAATATAACGTTGTGAATAGTAAATTTAACTACTTTTTCAGTATATAAATTTTTATACATTCGTCTTATTTCATTTTTATTAAAAAATTCTATTATAAAATAATTATTTTGCTATTGAAAATATTTCACATGCGTGTTTATAATTGAGAGAAATGTTAAAATTTATATATTATTCCCGAAAAAGACTATTGTAAAGCATAATCTAGAATGTAACTTTTCAATTTTAAAATAACGTCTCCATTAATCCTAGTCAGAAATCTAAAAATCCAATTTTTTTCTGATATAGAAGATGCAAATCGTATTGAACTTTCGTAGTAATCATGCTATCAAATGTTGTCCTTTCAAGAAAATATATTTTGTATCGCTGAAATGCTTATTCTTTTACATTTTTATTCTAATATCCAAAAGAAAAACGCATTTTTCACTTGTTGACTTTGTAGATATCATTCGTACATGACTTAGTTGCTTACTACTATTGAAAATTAAACTATTTCTTTTTAAATTTTTGGTATAATAATAAAAATTGGATACTTACTACCATAAGGAAAAAATCTAGCAAATACTTGTTTGAACGTATCTTCTTCGACGTACCCCGTTGGACATTCCTAAAATTATACATTAAAAATATGTATATGTTTAAAATTAATACGTAAACTTATATTATTTAATTGGATAATTTAAAAGTAATTATATATTAATATTATTCAAACGTTAATTAAAGAATATATGAAAATAATCTATATAGAAGAAACTGATCTTTACGTTAAAAAGGATGCATATTTATTTATATTCTTAGTGATTTCTTTTAGCATTTCTAATTTTCAAATAATTTACGGAAAATAAAATATTACCAATTAATGAAAATTTTAAAATTATAATAGCATGATTTTAACTATAACACGTACCAAATAGATTGCATTAAAGTTCATTGATGCGTTAAAGTTTAAGATGAAGAATTTAATAATAAAAAAAACAATCCAGCAACGAGTTGCGTAACTTTCTCGGAAAGATAAATTTATTTGTGGCGCCATCTGTTATGAGATTTTATTTAAAACTTTTTATATTATTAATTATTATAAAACGGCAAGAAGCTTAATTTTGAGGAGAGATGAGTTTTATAAAATAAATTATAAATGATAATAACGAGTATAATCTTCATTAAATCCGACCCAATTCGAAATATGACATATGACCCCACGCTATCTCCTCACTCCTTCGATCTTTAACCATCAAAATTTAACAATATCAATGCCCTAATATACAACCTCCCCGCAAAATTTCACAAATTTTCGACAAAAGGCACAGGAGTTATTCAGCTTCAAATTGGATGAACAAAGTCTTGCCACAGACAAACTAACATACAAACATACGGGAAAAAATTCGACTCTCTTTTTGCATTTCTCGAAATTTCAAGATCCCCGAGTCCAAAAGTATAAACATATCGGGGGAGTTATTTTTTGACCGATCACCATACTTTACCCATTATATATTTATAAGAGTCGGAAAAATTTGCTATATCTCTCTAATTTATATCGATACTGGTGAAAAAATTGTACTATAGTATGCTGGCGACATACTAACAATAAGTAATAGTATAAATGTTTAAGACATTTATACAAATTTATTATTAATTAACAAAAAATATACAAATGGTCCATCAATTCCGTATCACTATGAGTTAGTAGGACCATGCTATACGGGAGAAATATACCTGCGTGAAATGGAAATAGAAATAAAACAAAACATTAATCATACATAAAACCTTATTATACATTTTAGGTGTTTTTCATATATAAAAAACATTTATGCCAAATTAAAATTGCGTCGAGTTTAAATATTACGGTCATATTTTTTAAAACTTTATTTAAGTTTGTCAGTTTTATACTTTCCCACACACGTTTATTGCCGTTTGTTTATCGTTAAGGTATTATTGTACTGTATATACGGCATTGTAGTTTGACGTTAGACATACAACTTTGCTTATTTCTGTATCAAACCCAAATATATAAAAATGATCCATCTCTCCCGAATGTCAGGGAGAAATGGATCATTTATCATTCATAGATAGATCAGACTGCCACGACTCCTCTGTTGAAACCGGAACTATTACAACACGTTGCAACGATTAACTGACATAATTTACTCTTTGTATGAGACACGGGTTGAAAAATATTATGAGATAACTTGGGTATTATCTTATCATCGAAAATATGAAAAAACTTTTGATCCATCTAATTTGTATTAGCTGAAATATTTGTGTAAAGATCACAAAACAAAACGGTGTATTATGCACATCCACCATGAACAGATGACCATCGCCAACACATTCTAGTGATCGTTTCAAAAAATACTGGTCCATTCTCTCCCGAACTTACCCTACACTTGTACTAATTTTTTTCAGAAGAAATCATATATACATCCCACATACAATCGTATATAACTTATAAGTTGATAGAAATCGTGTGTATATTACTTCACAATTAACCACAAAAAAAAACTTTTACGTCTCGACACTAATAATTGCCGATAAAATATTTCCTTAAATTCGCTATAAATTATGAAAAAATAAATAAAATTACATTTTTACATGTTTCAGAACGAAGCAGGAAAATTTATTTTAATGCCTTTGGGCTGCTGTAAAACCATAATTTTTTTTTGCGTGTGTGTAAAATAAAAATGGCATCTGAAAAAGACTCGGAATTTTATTTTATATAAACATTGAATATGCCAATTACTTATATAAATATATTATTTGAGAATTTATTTAATTAATATAAAACTTTTAAGCGCCGTATTTAAATATAGTGTCTTTTTTACATAATTCATAAACATCAGCTTATGAAATTTATAGAATATAAATTGAGATTAATGAATTTTCATTTATAAATTACATTATAAATACATTTTTTAATCATTGAAGCAAGCGCCATTATCATATGATTACAGTATAACACTTGTAATCAATAATAAAGAACATGACGTAAAAATAGTAGCAGCTTTATAACAAAGTATAGGAAGTCATTTTTCTTCCTACACTTTGCTACGTATTCAAATTATAGTTTTTAGCTCGAAAACAATGCAGCAGAAGTTAATTAATCCCGCACGTACGAGACCAGATTGCTGCCGGAGTATCGAAAATGTCGCATTACCAGGTATTTCGTAATTTGTATTTTCGCAAAAATTGGTACATTATATGCGAATATTGTAGACATTGTAGTACTGTACATTTTGTACCAGCTCAGGCTAGTGTACGATTTCTTTAATCAGTCTGAAAATAGAGGCCCTACAGTATACTGTGTTATGATTGATTGTAATATAGGCTATTTGAAAAAAGTTAAAGCATACGTTATTATGCAGAATACACATTTATAATGATTTCTGCGCGTAATATTAATTTTCAGACATGTACTACAATGCATACAGTCAGTGCATTACGATTCACAAAAGCTACACATAATAGGCCTACTGAGTGTGAGAAACCCAGTTTTAAGTGTGCTGTTCTCGCATTGGTCTGTGGGAAATAAATTACCATACTAACATATCACAATACGGTACTATATAAGATACTAGATTACCGGATTATTATCGAAAATTCCGAATTATGGAATACTCTTCGGAGGTGCCGGATTAACGAATTTATACTGTATATATTGATAAATATACAATTGTCTTCCTTTATATAATAAAACTACTGTTTTTGAAGTCTCGGATCTAAAAATATTATTTATATTTACTTAGAATAAATTAAATATTGCTCACTTATTGTATTTAATAGTCAAATATGAGTAATTGTGGTTAGACGGATGTCGAAATTTTCGTCAAATAAAAAAAGAAAACAGAAAAACAGTTCTTCAGTTCAATACTTTTATTTCTGTTTTTTTCTTTTTTTATCAAAGTTATCAACTCCACACACTTGTTAAAATACTGCAGGAAACTTATTATCTGTCTTCATACAGCAAAAGAAAAATCAAAGAGAATAAGTACAGTAAAACTTGTCTAAAACGGAAACCTGTCTAAACGGAAAAAATTCTTTGGAACGGAGCGATTTTCTATGCTAGAAAACATGTTCAAAATGGAAATATGCCAAACCAAAACAAAATATTCCATACCGTGCGATTCCTGTTTACACAGGTTTAATTGTATCTATATTCCTTATAATCGCACGTAACTAAACAAATTTTGATCTAATTATAAATTATAAATAGGCTATAGACTACACGAAGTATTATATAATACTTCGTGTAGTCTATAGTAAATCTAGTACGTATATTCGGTGTTCTTTTTAATTCAGGAAGTGAAGATGTACTTACACGCATTTATCTCTACATGTAAACATCTTTGAGCTGCAATTCGAAAATTGAAGCAAATTCCCACAGACGTCCGTCCGTTTGTCTATCCTTCCTTAATCTCGAGAACAGAGTTAGATGAAAGTCGAGACCAGATATAGAGGCCCCGATTAACTAATGCGATCTTCCGGTGTGGAAGTGGAAGTCACATGATTTCAATTCAGAAATTTTCTCCAGAAAGGTGTTAGATAGATGAGTCTGTATGACTCTCTTGTTATCAGGAAAAGCACGTTATACAGGGGCAAGCCACTATTAAAATCGAGATGTATTTTAAATTAAATAATTAAAAATTGCAGCCCAACATTATGACGACGTCACAATAATTCTTGCTTTTTAATAGATAAATTTCTAATGGCTCAAATAATAAATTAGACTAAATATGTATACGCATATTAGTAACGTAAAATGGGATTTTGAATATCGAATACAAAATCTTGATTCATTGGAATGGGGAAAAAGTAAACAATTGCAGATGTTTAATATTTTAAATAGAAATAAAAGGAAAATAGAAAGTCGACAGAAGCGATTGAAAATATCGTTGAACTTGTTCTTTCTTATAGCATTTGTACGAAGTACAAAATAACACGCACTTTGTTCAAAGAGCGTCAATAAACTGGATTATATTCTAGGAAAATGGCGACAAAGAAAAATTCCATTCAATACATCAAATAGCAATCAATTTAACATTAAATATTTCATGTGGTGTTATTATCAATATCGAATGAGGTCGGTTTCTGTCATTCATTTATAACACGTCTCACGTTATAACTCGATGCGCTCATTCATGTAAGAATTTATCTTGAATAAATCCATTCTAGAATGAGGACACGCGATTACTTTTTCAGATAACAAACTGTAATTAAAATGAATAACATCCCTATATTTCATCTGAATAAAGAATATACAGTAGAACTTCAATTATATTCTCTTTGTTTTTTTAAGTATAAAGTGAAATGTATGCCTTTTTCTTATGTAGATTTTTAAAATTTTTTAAGTAAAATAACACAGCTTACTAATAAAATAGTTATAATTTTCTAAAAATTAGAGTTTTAAAACAAATCTTAAAATAACTACATGAATTAATTTACAGAATATAGAAGTTGACAGTAAAATAAAATGGAGTTGACACGTATCAAGAGTTAGATATACAAATTATAATTTGTAATTATATATAAAAACTGTTACTGTTTGCAAAATCAAATTTGAAATGTTACATCTACAGAGTGTTCGGACAGACATATAGGTTTTTTAATTTGCTGTTCTTTTTTAAAACTCTCCGCTCTATGGATAGTAAAGACTTCGATCGCATCGTGAGTTCAGCCATGCCCACAATGGGACGATTGAGTGGTGAGTTCACAGGTATATCCTGGAAAAATTTCTTTTAAAAAATTACTCTTTCTGTACTTTATTATTCGATTCACCTTTCATTTAGCGACTCTGAATCGAATGTGTATTCTACATTGAAGTATCTCAAACAATAAAGTAATGAAATCTACACAGAATTCTGAGTTTGAGAGTTTGAAAAGTCCAATGATTTGATGATAATTACCATTTGCAATGGAAAATCACACAGTTACAGAAGAGTTCCCTATTTAACATTTATAGTCAAGTTCTATTTATAAGTAACTTTAAGAATATGGTATTATTTAGGACAGTTATTCTCAACTTTTTTCCAGCCTTGGTCTCCTTTGAGCTTTCCCCAATTTTCACAGACCCCCTCATTTTTTCCATTACCATATTATGATTTAGGTAAACTATTTAATTAATGTATATTTCTTGAATTACATATCACTCATTAATATCTAAAAATGTATTTTCGGATTCTTTATTGGTTTACAAACGAAATTGAAAAATAAATAAACGAATAAACGACGATTAAAGTTTATATATTTTTATTTATACAAGAGTAATTTAGAAAAAATAAAGTTAATGTCAAACATTAGATATAACTTATAAGTTGATAGAAATCGTGTGTATATTACTTCACAATTAACCACAAAAAAAAACTTTTACGTCTCGACACTAATAATTGCCGATAAAATATTTCCTTAAATTCGCTATAAATTATGAAAAAATAAATAAAATTACATTTTTACATGTTTCAGAACGAAGCAGGAAAATTTATTTTAATGCCTTTGGGCTGCTGNTCGATGCTCTACTGTAATTGTAAAGTAATATTAGCGATATTACTTTACAATTATTTTTGCGTATTTGTATTAAACGTATACACATTTTAGTTTGTGCACTAAAATTGCCGAAATCGAATCCAAAAATGGCGAATTTTCAAACATCTTAATTAAAATCAAACCGAAATAGTGAAATTATCGATTACCAAATTAAAAAAGTTGGTTCTAATTGGTGACAAAGATCACAGGTTGCATATATAATTTTTAAAAAATCAACTTTCAATTAGTATTTGCTCTATTGATAAAAGTTGTTTCTTCTATCAATAGCAGTATCTCCATTAAAATAATTTAAGATTCATCAATAAAATGAATCACCCTGTATTTGGAGTTGTTAAGTCACAGAAATGTTAAAAAATTAATAATTTACGAACTATTTACAGTAAGATGATGCGGTTTTCACACAAACGCTTAGAAATTGGGATTTTTTGTGTAATAAAAATTTTAGTACCAAAATAGTTATATTTCTTGCCATAGATGGCGCTGTATGAAACTGAAAGCATTTATTTGTTAAAATAAGAATGAAAAAAAAAAAAAAAAAAAAAATGTTTAAGTAATGTAAATTCTTAGGCTCTAGTATAGATATTGTTATCACTATTGCTTATTGTAGTAAGTCTTCTAGAAGCTCCATCACAAAATAAAAAATCCAGCGACAAGTTTCGTAACTTTCCCGGCAAAAAAAATTGTGATGGTGCCATTCGTTATATTTTATTTTAAAAACTTTTTATATTATTAATTATTATAAAACGGCAAGAAGCTTAATTTTGAAGGAAGAGATGAGTTTTATAAAATAAATTATAAATGATAATAACGAGTAAAATCTTCATTAAATCCGACCCAATTCGAAATATGACAAATGACCCACGCTATCTCCTCACTCCTTCGATCTTTAACCATCAAAATTTAACAATATCAATGCCCTAATATACAACCTCCGTGCAACATTTCAGAAATTTTCGACAAAAAGCACAGGAGTTATTGTTATTAAGCTCCAAAGTGAATGAATAAAGTCGTGCCCCTTCACACACCCTGAGTCCAAAGATAAAAAAAAATTGAATCTTGTACCCGTCCCCTTTTCATTTGTTTCATCCTTGACCCACTTTCAGTTCTCCGACCCCAGGGGGTCCACGGCCACGATGAGAATGGCTAATTTAGGAGGATGCTGTATCAATGACTACGTATTCTCTTAAATTAGATCAAAATTATCAAATTTCTGTGAAAGATCTATTCATCTCACTGCAAAATAATAATATATTGTGTATCTTAATTCTAATCTATTCTTGATTTGTGTCTTATTTTATGTTTTGATCATTTCATTTATCCAAATTTATGTTAAAATATTTAATTTCTTGATAAGTTTAATTGAAAACATTATTACCGATAATTAAAGCAACTATAGTTAATAAATAAATAAATTATATAATTGTATACACATAATGTCTACTATAAACAAATGTATTTAAATAATTTTTCGAGACGAAATTCCGAGAATATATAAAATTATCCATTGAGTTGTGTTTGGAAAGACGAAGGTCATCGTCTTCTTTCAGCAAATAACGCCCACCTGACATAACTGTAAAGTTTGTTATTTTCAGCGAAATTCAATTTCCGTTTGAGAAGACAAAAAGTTCATAAACAAATAAATTCTCGTTTCTTCCTACACTCAACTAATTCAGGGAATAGAAAAAGGTTGGCGGATATGATAAATCAAAAGGTATTGTCGGAAGAAGTACAAGCAAAAGATTTTCCTGATCCTTTTTTCATGTCTGTTTAACGTTTCCCAGTAGAGATTGAAACAGATATTCCATTTAAGGTATCGAATAGTGTTTTAACGTGTTTATTAATGTTGAATAACAATAAAAGGATAACTACAAGCGTAGAAATTATGCGCTAAAATTAACCAAAATTTTAATTTTTGTCCTTCTAGCTTTTAATCCCGTACGTCTGCTACTTACCCCTCTAGATAGAATAATTAGTATTAGTTCTAATTTTAGTAGCAAGGGGAACCACTTTTGACCTTTTTAACCACTCCATTAGTGTCTTCGTTAAAAGTTATCGTTGATAAATCTCTTTGAGACTGTTGTCTAGATTGCTCTTTATACAATTTCTATAAAATTATCATATAGTGTCAAAGGGATGAAGTGTCCAGGTCCCACGGTAGCTTATATTTACCGCAGGGTCTTAGGGAGTAACCAGATTGGTCAAAGATTTTAGGAATTAATAGTGAGCATACACAAAGCCGTTCTATTTATATATGCAAATAGAGATTTTAATTTTTGTATAAATAATCACTAGTTTTTCATAATTTCAGGAAGACTTTTATAATCTTATTCTTTATTTTAAATTTAATTATTATTTAAATAAATATGTTCTTGATTTTGTAACATATTTATAAATTTATATTAAAAGTCTAGCAATCTAAAATAATTATAAACTATATTCCCAGGCCGTGAAGAGATATTAGACATCAAAAACAATTAAAGTTCCCAGATAAATTTAATATAATTAATGATTTAATTTTATTATAACTTGGATTTAAAATGAATAAATGGAGGTAAATAAGTTTTATCCATTATCAACAGTCTGAAAATAAGTCAGAAAAAAGACGAAACATCAAATAAAACAGACTAACATTTGGATAGTATCCAATGGTTGTATACAAACAGCTCGACCATGATGTTTAATCTGGTCTCTGAGAAGTTAAACAATTTCCTCTTTTTTTTCTATTTAATGATTTAAAAATTGTTTCTTACTTAGTTTAAATTATAAAACTATAAATGTTTTTTTTTTTTTGTTTTAAAGTTAATGCTGAAAATTAACTGTTGATCTTTGTAATATCAATATAATTCTAAAAAATCTTAAAATTATAAAGAGTAAATGAATAATAAATTATATTTTTTTTAACTTATAAATTTATCTTCTTAGTTTATTTAAGTAGAAAACGTAAACATTTGCTTTATTTTAAAAATCAGGTGAATAATTCATTGTTTTTTTTTTGTTTTGCGTAATGTTAAGTTGAACTGTACTTTAATAAATAAGTAAATAAATATTGATAGATATAGAGTTATTGAAAAATCACCATGACTGATCTCTACTCACAAAACGATCATATTATTGACAAAATATGCTCTATTTAGATACGTTTATATTGATACAACAAAAGGATGAATCATCCTCATTAGTGGAGATCTCGTGTTAACTTATCGAGTGTTATTCGCTCATAATACACTCTGAAAGCATTCATTTAAATAGACCATGCTTTATATTTTTACTAGGTTACCATACTGTTTAAGTGCTCCACAAGTAAAAATCAATTCTGAGGATCTTAGACCATTCCATCAGATCACCCTGTGTAAAGACACGATATGAAAATAAATCGAATCAGTTAATTACGAACACAAATGCAAATGCTTGCAAATTTATAAGATCTGTACCTATTAAAGGAAGTAATAATATGATGTCGATAAAGAGTAATGATCATCAATTTCTACAGATACGAATTTATTTTCATATTTTAGTAAGGATTAAATTGATAGAATATGATAATGCAACAGGTAGGCAATCTGCCAAGGGGATGCCTTTCGGTAAGACTTTCTATGCGAACTGAAACCTATTTATATATTAGACACGTGAAGAAAACCCGGACAACTGCATGCCGGCAGCCCATTAGTGAGGCGCGAACCTACGACCAATTACCAGTGTTCAGGGGTTTTTATACACTCGTTCACTGGTGGGATTTTTACAGAGGAAATAGATCTTTAATAGTAAGAATAAATTTTTTAAAATTTCTCCAATACATTTTAAAGGGAAGAGCAATTCGAATTATGTTTCCGTTGATGCAACCAGCTGGAAGTGTGATAATGTGAAAAGTTATGTGAGAAAGTTAGAGTGGTAATTAAATAAAATATTTTATTATCTCAAACGGCATTAACCCTTCGGAACAATAAAAATAATGCGAAATTTGGCGAAACTATTAAAAATATTTATTAGGCACGAAATGGAAATTTTACACTTGTTTTAAATATAAAATTCTATCTTGAAATATAAACGATGGTATTATTTAATACCACATTTTATTAACTTAAAATTTCCAATTTTCCATCCAACTTCTTTCCTTATAATTACTTGTAATTAAACAGTAAATTAACAGTATAAATTTGAAAATCTTGTTTACTTTAAGAGAAAAAAACTAATGAATTCAGAAATAATTTCGTTAGACTGTTGAAAATTTATATAAGTTATAGTACTGTATATTGATATAGCTATCTGCCGTAAAAAAAACAATATTTATTTCCATTTATTCTAATAAAAATGTTAAAAAATTTTCTTGATGCCCACGATAATAGCATGTAACGAAAGTAAGAATAACATTTAAAAAAATCAGCGAGTTGCGTAACTTTCCCGGAAAAAAATTTAAAACTTGTTTGTGGCACCATCTGTTACGATATTTTATTCAAAAACTTTTTATTATTGATTATTATAAAATGACGAAAAGCTTAATTTCGAGGATAGAGATAAATTTTATTTTAAAACATTATAAATGCTAATAACGAGTAAAATCGTCATTAATTCCGACCCCATTCGAGATATGACACTACTCCCTTTATCTTCTCACCTCCTCGACCTTTAGCCACCAAAGTGTAATAGCATTAATCTCCCTAATATACAAACTTCCCTGTACAATTTTAGAAATTTTCGACAAAAGCATAAGAGTTATTAAGCTCCAAATTGGGTGAACAAAGTCGATCCTCCACACACGCGCAAACTAACATTCATACATTCTCTACGTTTTATGGTCCCCTGGGTGAAAAATGTAAAAATCTTGGAGGAAATTTCTTTACCAATTGCCATATTTTCCCTCCGTTTATACAGTCGGAAAAGTAATAAAATTAGTTTTAAAAGTTTAAACAATTGATAAATACTTCATTTATCTAAGTACTAGCTGAAGTAGCCGGCTTCGCTCGGGAAAATGATATATTTTAAGTAAAGATAATAAGCTATAATCATTTTAAAATGTATTTACGGAAACCGAATATGAACTTATGATATAATAGATCCTACCAAATACAATTTTAAATCGAAAGTTACTCTAAATAAAGTCTGTGAAGGATTCAGCCGTTCTCACGTGGTACTCGTATAGACGGGAATTCGAAAGTAACTTATATCCTTCCCAGGACTATCTTCAATATATGTACAAAGTTTCGTACAAATCGGTTCAGCCGTTCTTACGTGACACTCGAACAGACGAACAGACAGAAAGACAAACACGTCATTCAATTATATATACATATATAGACAGATCAATTGTTCACCAAATGGAACTTATATATTATATAGAAACCAGTAATAAATATTCATTATTCTTGAGATAAAACTGACAATTCTACAGACTGTCCCATAAGTCTGGAACCGTAGGAGTTGTCATTTATTACTGTTAAATATTAATTACTGTATATTCTTTAAGTTCATTTTATTTACTTGAATAAATTAATGGTTCCAAATTAAAATGTTTCTTTTTATTTTTAGAACTGTTAAAAAAAAAGTATATAATGAAAACATTAGATAAAAGAATTTAAGGAAACATAGATGAGAGAGGAGACAAAAACATAGATGAGAGAGGAGACAACCTGAAGACTTACTAAATGTCTTTAGTAACTCTACTCCAGGTTCTCTTGCCTCTCAAGAGAGCCCATATATATAGTAAATAAGATAAGATGATAGAAGAAGAAGAAGAAAAAATGCACGTTATAATTTAGCAAATTTATAAACTAATTTTATGTATTTATTATTTTACTTAAATATATTTGCAGCATTTTAAATTTTATTTTTATATAATACACCATTTCCTATTTTTATTACTTTCCTGCTTGTTATATAGAACAGAGGGAAAGTATGAAAATGGGTCAAAAAATAACCCCCACCTCAGATGTTTACATTTTTGGGGTTAGAAGGCCTTAAAACATTGAGAAACGCAAAAAAGGGTCGACTTTTTTCCGTAAGTATGAATGTTAGTGTGAGTGTGTGGGGCACGGTTTTGAAGCTTAATATCTCCTACGCCTTTTGTTGAAAATTTTCTTAAATTTTGCAGAGAGGTTTGTGTATATTAGGAATTGATGCTATTAAACTTTGGTGGTTAAAGGTTTAGGGGGTGAAGAGATAGAGGGTGGTCGTGTGTCATATCTCAAGAGGGTCAGACTTAATGACGATTTTACTTGTTATTAGCATTTAGGCCTACATTTTTTTTATAAAACTCATCCTTACCCTCAAAATTAAGTTTTTTGTTATTTTATAATAATTAACTTAAATAAAACATCGTAATAGAAGACGCCACACGCAATTTTAAATTATTTTGCCAGAAAAGTTACATTACTGAATTTTTTTTTTTTTTAGTTCTTCAAAAATAAATATAAAAAAATTTGTATTTTTATAACAATATTGAAATATATCTTGTTTAAACTTTAAAAATTTATTTATTAGCATTTATTTATTTAAGTTCGATAGTTTGTGATTTAAAATAAGTTAATTATATTTATTAAAATGAGAAACGTAACTCTCTTTCAAAGATTTATATTTTCTTAGCTTTTTTGGATTACCTGACATAAACAATTATTGATTTTGGTGCAAAGCAAAAGAAAGTGTCAAAATTGCCATTGGACGGTCTTTTTTTCCTGAAAGTTGAAAAATTATTTCGTATTTTTCTTAGGCGAAGTCAGAAATTGGTAGCAATCAAATGCGAGCCATTGCCCTTCCAGTTTTATTGCCAGAGGGAATTCATTATCAGGAAAATGTGAAAGAACAGTTCTTCTACAGTTTTCTTTATTGTGTTTAGTGTTATTCATTCTAGTTCAAAACTTGTGATTTAATGTAAATAAAGAAACTTTCATCTCAATTTGTTGATTTATAATAGAAAACTGAATGTGCTTTTAATCTTTATTTGTTAGAGAGAAATATATATTTATGTTATTCTACATCAGAAAACTTTTTACTTAAACTCTAAGAAACTTTTGTATATTATAGTGTTATTAATACAGTAAAACCTGTCAAAAGTCAATCCTATAAAAACGGAAACTTGTCTAACGCGGAAACGGAAGATTTTGAATATCGATTATATAGCACAACCTGAGTAAAACGGAAATTTCGTCTTAGCAGTAGCTAAATGTTAAATCGTAATTAAAACACATTTTAAAGGCTTCTACACAGATTTTTCTTTCAGTACATTACATATATGTTTCGGTGTCTTCAAATGTCCTCGAAGCATAAACATAAACATTTACATTAGAGAAGAAACTGCTCTAAATATAAATTGTATGGGAGACTGGAGAATTCCGGATACACCGGGAAAGCAAGACATGAATTATTGTAAAAAATAAAAATGTTGGCAACAATGTCGTGATTCCTATCAGGCACGTAATAATGACCTATGTTATTATGTCCATGCTTTTTCGTGATGCTGAAAACTCGTTGTTTTTCAAAGATTATACTATTCAGTTAGGTGTTTATCATAAGTCTCTACAAATGTAAATCATAATGTTTTTTATGCTATTGTTTACTAGATATCAAAATGTAGATAGGGTAACATCTCTTTTTCCAAAGCTAGTTAGAATCAAATTTGGCGGACACAACTTTATAGTGTCCGGAATTGCTTCTGGGTTTACATTATAGTATATTTACTTGGACTTTTTCATAATAATCTACAAGTTTACGTTGTCATGGTTAGTTTTTGCTTATAAAATTGTAGTAATTTTATATTTAAGATGTTCATTTCCCCTTTTTTTATAAATTGATGAATTTGTTGGATTTTATTTCTTTATATTCCTTATGTTATTTCTTTCCTTTAATTTTGGCCACTTTCTAGCTGTCCGTCGTTACCCCAGGTACTGTCTGCTATTATCCGAGGCCATAGAATGCCGGACACTGCATATTTATCTAATTTTTCAATTTTTGGACGGGGAAAAAATAGATTTTTTTATGTTGTATATCAAACAGTAGCCAATAGATTGGAGTATCAATTGATACAAAAAAATCTTAAATTTTCTCTAACGAGTCTCGTGATACAGAATAAAATTTAATTTGTGTCCGGGATTCCGCCAGTTTCTCCTAATATTCTTTCATCTTTTCATTTCTTATGCAGTAATAAAAACGTAAGCTTTATAAAACGGAAATTCTGATAGGTACAGTCATGTTCCGTTTTATACAGATTAACTTTTACATAGAGTATTCTTAGATACATTAACAGCATAAAAATTGACAGATGGAAGAGGCAGTCATAGCTTGCAGCTATGGAGAATTCAGGATCGAATCCGGGGAGCATCTATCCAAGAAGTTTTCATGGGCGATCTCCCATATATGTCGGGTCACACCTATCAAGATCTGATCCCGTTGTGGGCCGATCCCACGACAATTAAGATCCTTCTTAGTACCATGGACGAAAAGAGGAAACAAACAGTGTTTATTAAATGTTAATTATTTTACGTACCTTCTACTAAAATTAATTAAATTGTTTAAGCGAATAAATTAATTTACAATAGCTTTACACCAGTGGGTCAATGTCAACACGAGTATCTTCTCTCTTCGCACGAATGGTTCTTAATGCATTTGCGTCAATAACAGCTGAGTAAATATAAGAATCTTTTGTGACTATTTCGGTACCAAACAATTTTTCTATGTTTCTCTTTTGGATATTAACTCTTTATTTAATTAATAAATCAATATCGTCTCTTCCAGCAGATGATAACCTTTGAAAAACTGCCATACAGTACTGCACAAACACTAAAGCAAGTATAATAACTTACCAAGTATTTACATCTGTATTTTATCAGCAGGCGAAAATAATATTTATAGATTAAAAAGTAAAGAAATAGTAAAAATAAAATAACTAACATTTCATTGACAAAAATGAAATTAACCGAGAACAGGAAATGAAACCAAGATTGCCTCAACATTACAGTTACTTCATTTTCTTGTGGAAAATTACTTTTTTTATTATTATTATTTTTTTCTAAGATAAATAAGTTCGAGATTTACCAGGAAAGTTTCCATCTTTGAAGGAAATTGCAGGTTTGGATGAAATATTTCAATATATCTCAACTGGTTTAAATATATCCAAATAAATTTTCTACCTCATAACAATTTAGTTCTATATCAAAATTAAAGAGTTCATTTTAATTTAACTCAAACATTTTATAATTTATAAATTTGATAAACTTAAACTTGTAAAATATTTGCAATTTTGAAATAAAATAATAATAATTATCTCTTCTTAAAGACAAGATCAAATTAATCATTACGCAAAATACCTGTTTACACGCACCAGCTTATGTCTTCAAAGTAAAAAAGGGTTTATATGGGGCATAGTTATTTCTTTATTTTTTAAATAATTATTTTTTTTATGATAATACAAGTAAAATAATAAATGTGTCATAGATCTAGCTATACATACACATATCTATTGTGCAGAAGCCCACACGTCTGTTAATTTTGGTCCTATTTAAAGATAATGTTTGATAAGTAATTCTTTTAAAATCCTCAAGTGTTTCGTATAATTTACACAGAAAATTCTATATACTAAATAAGAAGAAAGTAAGGAAAATAATTTTTAGATATTTAATTTAACTTTCTGAAGAAAATGATAATTTTTATTTAAAAAGAGATTTAATTTGGATTTTTGAACTCAAAGGAATGCGTTAAACTTTTTTCTTCGTTTCGTGACAATCAAAGAGGAATTCCGTTTTTTCATTAGATCAATTTTACTGGAATGAGGCGAATAATATTGCTTGATCCACTTGGCAGTTCTTTTTCTTTATTAAACGCAATTTTATTTGAAATCCGGTAACAAATATGCAGTTAAAAATTTAAAAAATGTTTTGCGAAATATTATTCATAGGTTTATTATTAAAATAATTATTGTTTTATATACTTTTATGAATCAAACATTTGGAAATTTAAATAAAAAAATTATATATAAAAGTTGTTTATTTGCTATAAAAATTTATTACTTTAATCTTATTTGTAAAAGCGGAAAGTAAGTAATAAGTATTCAGACAATTCCTCTTATAATCTATTAATTAGTTATATATTTGTAATATATTTTTGATTGATTAATTAATTAATGAATAAAAAAAACAATAAAAGTATTTTGTTTTCCTGATTCTCTGGAGATCCTGGACTTGAGTTCGGACAGGAGCCTCAGAAGTTTTCAGGATTGGATTGGATTTAATTGATGGAATAAGGCAACGTAACACTTGGGCGATCTGCTAAGAGGAGAGTTTTCTGAAGAACTTTCAATGGGAGACTGGTTCCTATTTAGATGTTATACACGTGAAGAAAATCGAAAATTCCATTTGCCAGCCCGTTGGTGAGGCGCAAATCCACGACTTGTGGTTATTTGTTTTATCCACTCGACATTGGTGATTTGAAATTTTAAAGGATGATATGAACTGAGTATATAAGATCCCGTTTCTTATCATCTGGTAATCCATAGGGTAGAAATAAAAATTCATATGTTTATACACACTATATATTAGAATGTAGACTACTTATTGCTCGCAAGATAACATTTATGCTCTATGGGAACAGTCAGAAGAAAATAAACAATACAAGGATATAAATTTTTTGAATCACCATCTTTAGTATCATAAGTAACATAAATGCTTATGATGGGAAAAGATGGATAGACTTATAACGAAAGATGAATTTGAGCTATACGATGCTTTTCAATATGGAGCAGGAAATACAGTTGAAAACACGAAAAACATGCGAAAAATATATTTACAGTGAGAAATTTTAAAAGCTATTAACATTTAAAACTCTTAATTGAGATAATTTTAATGCATATTTTTCTTAAATATTTATATAAGCAAACCTTACTTTAAATTATTTAAATTGATATCTACTTCATACGAAGTCTTCAATAATTTAGTTTTTCTTTAATAAAATTAAAAACATTATTATTATTATTATTATTTCATTTCAAGTTTTAAAAATAAAATTAATTTATTTGATAATAAATTTAAAAATTTAATTGAAATAATAATGATGATGTTTAAGAAAATTGCTTTCTATTTAAAGTAGTTAAAAGCGTGATACAAATAATAATATTTTATATTTAAATTAGTATTTTTATGAGTTAATGTTTAAATTATAATACTTCATATGATTTATGGATATAAAGATCATTTTTAATATGCAAATCGGCATATAATGAAATTGCGGGATAAGGAATACATAATTCTCTTTCAGACTCGTTCTGCTCAATGGGCACTAAGAGGGCCTTTCTCATACCAATCATGAGATCCTCTTAGTGCTCTCAAAACAGAAAAAGACTACATTCCTCTAAAAAATCCCATCATGGGTTTGACCAGACCTACAATTAGAGGGACTGAATGGTGAGGAATGGATCCGAATAACCGAGATAGATCATCCATGACAAATTCCTGAGATTTTTTGAATGCCTGGGTTTGATCCCGGGTTCCTCAGAGAGGTAGACTCATGTCTTAACCGCTTGATCCACCCGGCCTTCTATTATTTATAATTAACAATAAAGTTATAATTACATAAATTGGAAATTATATGTAGTAAAAATAACATTCAATAACAAAAATCTAGAAGGTAAATATAAATTATTCAAAAACAAATACAAAAATAATTTGGAGTTTTCTTAGTATGTCTTCTTCATACCACAGAAAGACAAACACTAGCGAAGTTAACCCTTCTCTCTATAGCATTTTCTTCGGATAAAACTAAATAAAACTGCATTATTCTTAAAAATTGAAGTAAGAATATCATAAAGATAATTAAATTTTAATATTATTTCCAATTGTTGAAAGAAGAGAATAGTGTTGCTTGTTGCTATGACAATAACATAGAGCGTTAGTATACAGTATAATTGTTTTTTTAAGAAGTTTAAGGAGAAAAATAGAATATCTCATGAAGAAAGTACAAATCTTATTTATATTTGTTTATTTGTCAGATAAATGAAATAAAATCAAAAGAATAATAATAAATGAAAGATAAAAATGTATTCTTATGATGATTTTCTATCTGTTATTAATAAACTTCTTGCATAAATTTAAAAATAAACTTAACTGCATCAACTCTTATTTTTTTACAATTTTTCTCAAACTGATAAAAAGACTTTATAAATTATTTATAAAATTTAAATATCGATTAAATGCAAATTATATTTATATGGTTAGATTAGTGTTTATATAATTAAATTTTAATACTTAAAAACATATAAATCAGTTTAGTATCTTAAAAAAATTTTAAACCGTGGATCGTATAGTTAATTTCGTAAAATTTTATGCATATTTAATGTTCATTACGCATAAAAAGTTGTTTGTTTACAGATACAGCTGTTCTAAAAGGAGACTTCAGAAACTCCATATCAATTTTTTAATATATTATATCATTTTTTATATATAAAAAATGCGAATTACATACGAAGACTTTTAATATATATTAATTTTTTACAGCTTATTTACATATTTATTTAAGCAAAAATATTTAAGATATATTTATATATTCAAATTTATATCTATTTAATATTGAAGATATTTATTAATTTATTTTATAGTATTTAAAAGAAATAAAAAATAAGCTTAAAAAATTTATTATTAAAATTTTATTTTTTTAATTTTATTTAAAGAACGTTGAGTTTTGTGGGCAACGTTGGTTTCCTAACCGATAATCATTTTACTTCCTGTTAGACAAATCTTTCTACACAGTGATTGGTTGGTATGATTATCGCTTCCGGTTAGCGACAACCTCACTTCTAGTCCAATTAGCTTCCTCCGTATAACAGGATATACGGTGATACACAGGGAAAACAATAGATAAAACTAAAGCGTTATATTTAAATGATTAAATTTAATGACCGGAATTACGTGAGATTGACTATAAAATTATTACGGAAATAACTTCTTCTGATCGTTATTTCATCTCGAAATTCTAATTTTTAATAAATTAAAGATACAAAATTACTATTTATTCTCTCTGTAGAATAAATGAGAAAATACTACTGTATTGTCAACATTCAAACAAGAGAGATTAAGCAATTACATCAAATAACACAGATTTCCCTTAATTAAATGCAAATTCAAATATCAAAGATTAGGAAATCAGGAAACTAGTTCAAGGAATTGCATAGTTGAATCCAACAGACTCCTTTGTAATTCAGATAACAAAACAGTTTGTAAGCTCAACGCAATCTAATTTAAGTACAACTGAGGAAACAATTTTGAAAATCTTTAAGATATAAACAAGAAATTGGTAAACAAAATTCTCTAAAAGGAGAAAGTCTCCAAACTTTTTCGAGGGTCGATCCTTTTGTGAAATTCTTCATTCTTCGTCGAACCTCAAGCAAAAGTAAACAGTAAATAAAATAATATATGAAAATTAAGACGCATAAAGTAATATAGGGATATTAAAACTCTTTAACAATTAAATTAAAACGACTCTCTATTGACTTGGTTGACATTATTGTTGGCTTAGATGTGGTTTATGAGCATTAACAAAGATATTGAAGTTTGGTTGGAGATTAGAGAGTTTTAGTCGTAAGTCACCACGTTCTTTGTGGTTCAATTTGCTTCTTTGTTTTGTGTCACTTGAATCAACTTTGACCATCCGTAAGCTTAGGAATATAAGTAAAAATAACTTCACTACCACACAAAGCTTTGGGTATTTTGTAGTATTATTTACATTTTCAAAGCTTAACCAATCCCCAATAGACACTTTAGAGTATATCGACTCCCCCGGATTATCTAAGTACCCCTAGGGAATCATTACTTTGAAGAGTAAAACCTATGTCAGAGAGATATATGTACATTAAAGTATTTTATAAAAGGGATCGTTATATGCAAATTTCGTCCCTCAAACCGTTCATTATGTTTGAACTAAAAAATCAATAAAATAAGAAAATTCATTTATTCTTGTTTAAAGTTATAAAACTAAATAAATTATTATTCCTATTTAAAAAAATATATAATAATTGTAAATGACAATAAACAAATTTCATTAGTGAAAGAATTTACATTGACTAATAATATATATTCGATTGAAAATTTACATCTACTATTAATTTTTAAGACAAATGTTTTCATTTTCTGCAAAGACGAATTGTTTAAAAATTCTATTACAGAATAATTTCTTCGTTCTTTAAGAATAAAAATTATAAATGATATTTCTATAAGAAAATATTGTAGAGACGAATGAAATTGCTAAACGGAAAAAATCATTTTACTCAGTCTTTAATCACGACAGAACAATTTACATTTTATCATTTTAACTACGAACCAAACCATCTTGTGCAACATCAAAACATTCCTATTCGTAAGATAAACAGTTTACTAATGATTATAAACTACAAATGGGAGCAACAATGTTAAATGTGCTCTTCTAACTTGACAAAGTCATATAATGCATTCCGGAAAGTTAAATTCTGTCGTAATCTTAATTTTAATATTTATACAATCGAACGGTATTCGAAAGAATAACATTTAAATCGATGAGTAGATTTCGTCTTCTATTTAATTTTAAAATTTTGTTTACATACCTATTCCATGGTGAATGTGGATGAGTTAGATTCGTAAGCTTCGGAAGGCCCTTCGCCATATTTTGTTTAAGGGACTAAAATTTATAGTTACGCTATGCTATCGGGTTCGGAATTAGATAGATAAAATCAGAGACCACGGAAATCTTTGAGGCAGGAGGCCCGATTAACCATATACGAACTTCCGATGCAAAACAGAAGTCACGTTATTTCAATTCAAAAGTTTTCTCCTGAAAGCAGTTAGATAGATGACTGGCATGACTCCATTGCTAACGGAAAAGTATGATGTACAGGGGCAAGTCACTACTAATTTAAGGTGGAGAGCATATATTTTAAATGAAATAAATTGAAAATATGATTTAAAATTGCAGCCCGGCATTGTGACGGCGTTTTCACAATAAATAATTGTTCGTTTTTATATTAAAATATTGTTTTTAGGTTATCAATAATCGTATTAGGCCCACTTATCGAAAAACGCTTTAAGTTTTTTTTCATAAATTATTTAATTTATAAAAAAAATAAAATAAATAATTTAGTTTTATAAGATTATTATACTTTTAAGTAAATATTCATCGAGTTAAAGTGTTATAACCTTTGGTATATAAGAACAATATATTTTAAATTTGACTGTTTGTCCAATAATTATATAAAATATTTCATTCGTTTATGTTTATAAATTTAATCATTTAAAAAATAAAAGTTTAATAAATGATTTTTATGATTTTGTAATTCAATATCTCCTATTATAAAAAGAAAAAATTAACCTATTTGTTAAAGTATTTATGATTTCGTATTGCTAAAACCTGATATTAGTATCATAAAGACTTTTACATTATATTTCAGTACAAATTAAAAGTTAATTTATTAATATAAAATCATAAGTACTTCAATGCTAGCATTTGTATTATTTCGAAAATATAAACTGAAAAAGTAAATTAGTATGCGCCTATACTTCTGCATACGTAGCAGTTAACTGGTGTATAAACGCCAGGGATAGGTACTCTACTACGAGCATACGTCTAGAGCAAGTAAATTTTGGAGAGACAAAATATGAAAGTATGCATAATATACAGTATTAAATTATAAGAAGAGTGTGCTCACCTTTCTACTTCCTTATATATCAGATTGGGTTTAGGTTACGTTAGGTATTATTGGGGGTTGGCAGATTTATGAGGTGCCTAGGATGGCAAATTGGTTAGAGACTATTGATAAGAGAATGTAATAGAACTTGATTCAAACTTATGGAATAAATATATATTTAAATTCATTTATTCTTTTTCTTCAACTACGGAATAGTAATTAATTAATTTACAAAGTCAATAAATGTCTAACTGCATCTATAAATATTTTTATTTTGTTTTTATTCGATTTTTCAAGTCGGAAACATATGATATTTCGTATTTTTTTTAATAAATCGATTATATTTTCATGAGCACAAAATCTTCGATAAGATTTATTATTTATGCATTTATTAAACAAGAGAATTTTGCAAAAGTATGGCAAATAATATAAAAGTATTGAATATCCAAAGAAAAAATAAATAAATTTAAATCGTAAATTTCCCCTAAATCAAATAAATGTAATAGTAAATAAATTGACAAATTTGTTTTTAGCTTAATTGAACAGAATAAATAACAATAAAAAAAAACAAAGTTTCTTCGATCTCATTAAATATTTTATCTCTAACACAAAAGAACTACATTAGTGAATAAAAGGAAGAAACAAAGACTTTCAAGGTTTTCTATAATTGCCTCTTATTATCTGAGAAAAGAAGACAAAAAAAAAGGATGGCATTTTATTGAAGATTTAAATGCTTTATCTCATTTTAAAATAACAATTCGTTCACTCCTGATTGATTAAAAGCGTCAGAATTCATTTAAAGTCGACAAACATACTTCAAAGTAAACGGCGATTATCAGATTTTACATTTTCAGATGAATTGTGATTTAATGGTTTAAGAAGCAAACTGAAACGCATTACATATCCATTATACTTTGTTGTTCAAATTGCTATTAATATCCTCGAATGGCCGGGATTTATCACAAAATTGACCATAATTCATCACGCATGATTAATTAATAGGAGTTTAAGAGATAATAAATATTTATTAAAGTTCGATACTAGGAGGTAATGAGCATTAATTACGTTGTAATAATTCTAATAGCTTATTCGATTGACTTCATAAAGACAATGATTGCATCAGATTATTTTAGTGATTTAACATAAATGATTTATTTTAATAGTAATGAATCATGTGAGGAGTATTTTAAGGATTGACTCAACGTATTGGTTTACATTCTATGCCTAAAATTTATTATTATGTATAAATACTTATATATACATCCATTATATAAGTTATACGCATCTTACATTAGTGTCTGTAATAATAAAGCTGTTTACGTCTCATTTACTCCATATTGAAAGATATGAAATTCCTAACTAGAATGGAGACTTATCTGTTTTTATATGTTCCAGTGAAACAAATTACTAATAATGCATGCTTCCAGATAAAACAGCTCGCCAGTGGCCGAGTGGCTAAGACTACTGAAGGTCGTGGGTTCACTTCTGACCAACGGGATAGGCGATTGCAGTTTCTAACACCTAGATATGGGCCAGTTTTCTATGAAAAGTCTTCCGGAATTTACCTTCTTGGCAGATCGCCCACGTGTTGCGTTTTCATATCCCATCAAATGAAGCCAGATAAAATTTTGAAAAACATGGGAAATTCTTTATAATCAATAAGACTCACAATATTTTGTAACTATCTGTGAAAAACTATCATTCAACAGTCATCAATATACAGTAAAATCTCTGAACAGCGGCCACTGACGGCAACGTAAAAAATGGACGTTGTTTGGAAGTGGCAATTGCTAGAGATTCGACTGTACAGTATTATTGTATCATTAAATTAATGTTTTTTTTTTTTCTGAATATTAACTTATTACAATAAGAAAAATACGGCTTCGTAATAAATAAAAATTGTAGCTGATTCTTAATTTTTTTTATTTATTTTATACAGTATTATACTGCTATTTTAATGTAATTATTTAAAAATTAAAAATTTATTGTATTTGTAAAATATAACCTTCTATAATTTATCTAAAATTTATTTAAACTATAAAATAAATTAATATTAATAATAAATCAAAATTTATAGATTCAATTTCTTCTTCTAATTAGTTAATTTCAAAATTCTTGTCGATCTATGGGCACTTAAACGACCTTTTCCGCGTTTTACCATAAATTTGGCAGGGCCCATAACGGATCCTCGGGTGGACTTCTATATGAAAATTTTTGGACCTATGTGAACTCAAATTCCTGTTACTCCACAGGATTAGAGAGTTCTTCAGATGAAAGGCTTTACTCGTTCATCCGGCCATCTCTACTAATAATTTCCTAATATGTTAAAATTTTATTTATTTATTAATTAAAAACAAGCAAAATAGAATTATTAGAAAGTAAATCTAAGTTTTATATAAAANTCCTATTTAGATGTTATACACGTGAAGAAAATCGAAAATTCCATTTGCCAGCCCGTTGGTGAGGCGCAAATCCACGACTTGTGGTTATTTGTTTTATCCACTCGACATTGGTGATTTGAAATTTTAAAGGATGATATGAACTGAGTATATAAGATCCCGTTTCTTATCATCTGGTAATCCATAGGGTAGAAATAAAAATTCATATGTTTATACACACTATATATTAGAATGTAGACTACTTATTGCTCGCAAGATAACATTTATGCTCTATGGGAACAGTCAGAAGAAAATAAACAATACAAGGATATAAATTTTTTGAATCACCATCTTTAGTATCATAAGTAACATAAATGCTTATGATGGGAAAAGATGGATAGACTTATAACGAAAGATGAATTTGAGCTATACGATGCTTTTCAATATGGAGCAGGAAATACAGTTGAAAACACGAAAAACATGCGAAAAATATATTTACAGTGAGAAATTTTAAAAGATATTAACATTTAAAACTCTTAATTGAGATAATTTTAATGCATATTTTTCTTAAATATTTATATAAGCAAACCTTACTTTAAATTATTTAAATTGATATCTACTTCATACGAAGTCTTCAATAATTTAGTTTTTCTTTAATAAAATTAAAAACATTATTATTATTATTATTATTTCATTTCAAGTTTTAAAAATAAAATTAATTTATTTGATAATAAATTTAAAAATTTAATTGAAATAATAATGATGATGTTTAAGAAAATTGCTTTCTATTTAAAGTAGTTAAAAGCGTGATACAAATAATAATATTTTATATTTAAATTAGTATTTTTATGAGTTAATGTTTAAATTATAATACTTCATATGATTTATGGATATAAAGATCATTTTTAATATGCAAATCGGCATATAATGAAATTGCGGGATAAGGAATACATAATTCTCTTTCAGACTCGTTCTGCTCAATGGGCACTAAGAGGGCCTTTCTCATACCAATCATGAGATCCTCTTAGTGCTCTCAAAACAGAAAAAGACTACATTCCTCTAAAAAATCCCATCATGGGTTTGACCAGACCTACAATTAGAGGGACTGAATGGTGAGGAATGGATCCGAATAACCGAGATAGATCATCCATGACAAATTCCTGAGATTTTTTGAATGCCTGGGTTTGATCCCGGGTTCCTCAGAGAGGTAGACTCATGTCTTAACCGCTTGATCCACCCGGCCTTCTATTATTTATAATTAACAATAAAGTTATAATTACATAAATTGGAAATTATATGTAGTAAAAATAACATTCAATAACAAAAATCTAGAAGGTAAATATAAATTATTCAAAAACAAATACAAAAATAATTTGGAGTTTTCTTAGTATGTCTTCTTCATACCACAGAAAGACAAACACTAGCGAAGTTAACCCTTCTCTCTATAGCATTTTCTTCGGATAAAACTAAATAAAACTGCATTATTCTTAAAAATTGAAGTAAGAATATCATAAAGATAATTAAATTTTAATATTATTTCCAATTGTTGAAAGAAGAGAATAGTGTTGCTTGTTGCTATGACAATAACATAGAGCGTTAGTATACAGTATAATTGTTTTTTTAAGAAGTTTAAGGAGAAAAATAGAATATCTCATGAAGAAAGTACAAATCTTATTTATATTTGTTTATTTGTCAGATAAATGAAATAAAATCAAAAGAATAATAATAAATGAAAGATAAAAATGTATTCTTATGATGATTTTCTATCTGTTATTAATAAACTTCTTGCATAAATTTAAAAATAAACTTAACTGCATCAACTCTTATTTTTTTACAATTTTTCTCAAACTGATAAAAAGACTTTATAAATTATTTATAAAATTTAAATATCGATTAAATGCAAATTATATTTATATGGTTAGATTAGTGTTTATATAATTAAATTTTAATACTTAAAAACATATAAATCAGTTTAGTATCTTAAAAAAATTTTAAACCGTGGATCGTATAGTTAATTTCGTAAAATTTTATGCATATTTAATGTTCATTACGCATAAAAAGTTGTTTGTTTACAGATACAGCTGTTCTAAAAGGAGACTTCAGAAACTCCATATCAATTTTTTAATATATTATATCATTTTTTATATATAAAAAATGCGAATTACATACGAAGACTTTTAATATATATTAATTTTTTACAGCTTATTTACATATTTATTTAAGCAAAAATATTTAAGATATATTTATATATTCAAATTTATATCTATTTAATATTGAAGATATTTATTAATTTATTTTATAGTATTTAAAAGAAATAAAAAATAAGCTTAAAAAATTTATTATTAAAATTTTATTTTTTTAATTTTATTTAAAGAACGTTGAGTTTTGTGGGCAACGTTGGTTTCCTAACCGATAATCATTTTACTTCCTGTTAGACAAATCTTTCTACACAGTGATTGGTTGGTATGATTATCGCTTCCGGTTAGCGACAACCTCACTTCTAGTCCAATTAGCTTCCTCCGTATAACAGGATATACGGTGATACACAGGGAAAACAATAGATAAAACTAAAGCGTTATATTTAAATGATTAAATTTAATGACCGGAATTACGTGAGATTGACTATAAAATTATTACGGAAATAACTTCTTCTGATCGTTATTTCATCTCGAAATTCTAATTTTTAATAAATTAAAGATACAAAATTACTATTTATTCTCTCTGTAGAATAAATGAGAAAATACTACTGTATTGTCAACATTCAAACAAGAGAGATTAAGCAATTACATCAAATAACACAGATTTCCCTTAATTAAATGCAAATTCAAATATCAAAGATTAGGAAATCAGGAAACTAGTTCAAGGAATTGCATAGTTGAATCCAACAGACTCCTTTGTAATTCAGATAACAAAACAGTTTGTAAGCTCAACGCAATCTAATTTAAGTACAACTGAGGAAACAATTTTGAAAATCTTTAAGATATAAACAAGAAATTGGTAAACAAAATTCTCTAAAAGGAGAAAGTCTCCAAACTTTTTCGAGGGTCGATCCTTTTGTGAAATTCTTCATTCTTCGTCGAACCTCAAGCAAAAGTAAACAGTAAATAAAATAATATATGAAAATTAAGACGCATAAAGTAATATAGGGATATTAAAACTCTTTAACAATTAAATTAAAACGACTCTCTATTGACTTGGTTGACATTATTGTTGGCTTAGATGTGGTTTATGAGCATTAACAAAGATATTGAAGTTTGGTTGGAGATTAGAGAGTTTTAGTCGTAAGTCACCACGTTCTTTGTGGTTCAATTTGCTTCTTTGTTTTGTGTCACTTGAATCAACTTTGACCATCCGTAAGCTTAGGAATATAAGTAAAAATAACTTCACTACCACACAAAGCTTTGGGTATTTTGTAGTATTATTTACATTTTCAAAGCTTAACCAATCCCCAATAGACACTTTAGAGTATATCGACTCCCCCGGATTATCTAAGTACCCCTAGGGAATCATTACTTTGAAGAGTAAAACCTATGTCAGAGAGATATATGTACATTAAAGTATTTTATAAAAGGGATCGTTATATGCAAATTTCGTCCCTCAAACCGTTCATTATGTTTGAACTAAAAAATCAATAAAATAAGAAAATTCATTTATTCTTGTTTAAAGTTATATAACTAAATAAATTATTATTCCTATTTAAAAAAATATATAATAATTGTAAATGACAATAAACAAATTTCATTAGTGAAAGAATTTACATTGACTAATAATATATATTCGATTGAAAATTTACATCTACTATTAATTTTTAAGACAAATGTTTTCATTTTCTGCAAAGACGAATTGTTTAAAAATTCTATTACAGAATAATTTCTTCGTTCTTTAAGAATAAAAATTATAAATGATATTTCTATAAGAAAATGTGTAGAGACGAATGAAATTGCTAAACGGAAAAAATCATTTTACTCAGTCTTTAATCACGACAGAACAATTTACATTTTATCATTTTAACTACGAACCAAACCATCTTGTGCAACATCAAAACATTCCTATTCGTAAGATAAACAGTTTACTAATGATTATAAACTACAAATGGGAGCAACAATGTTAAATGTGCTCTTCTAACTTGACAAAGTCATATAATGCATTCCGGAAAGTTAAATTCTGTCGTAATCTTAATTTTAATATTTATACAATCGAACGGTATTCGAAAGAATAACATTTAAATCGATGAGTAGATTTCGTCTTCTATTTAATTTTAAAATTTTGTTTACATACCTATTCCATGGTGAATGTGGATGAGTTAGATTCGTAAGCTTCGGAAGGCCCTTCGCCATATTTTGTTTAAGGGACTAAAATTTATAGTTACGCTATGCTATCGGGTTCGGAATTAGATAGATAAAATCAGAGACCACGGAAATCTTTGGGGCAGGTGGCCCGATTAACCATATACGAACTTCCGATGCAAAACAGAAGTCACGTTATTTCAATTCAAAAGTTTTCTCCTGAAAGCAGTTAGATAGATGACTGGCATGACTCCATTGCTAACGGAAAAGTATGATGTACAGGGGCAAGTCACTACTAATTTAAGGTGGAGAGCATATATTTTAAATGAAATAAATTGAAAATATGATTTAAAATTGCAGCCCGGCATTGTGACGGCGTTTTCACAATAAATAATTGTTCGTTTTTATATTAAAATATTGTTTTTAGGTTATCAATAATCGTATTAGGCCCACTTATCGAAAAACGCTTTAAGTTTTTTTTCATAAATTATTTAATTTATAAAAAAAATAAAATAAATAATTTAGTTTTATAAGATTATTATACTTTTAAGTAAATATTCATCGAGTTAAAGTGTTATAACCTTTGGTATATAAGAACAATATATTTTAAATTTGACTGTTTGTCCAATAATTATATAAAATATTTCATTCGTTTATGTTTATAAATTTAATCATTTAAAAAATAAAAGTTTAATAAATGATTTTTATGATTTTGTAATTCAATATCTCCTATTATAAAAAGAAAAAATTAACCTATTTGTTAAAGTATTTATGATTTCGTATTGCTAAAACCTGATATTAGTATCATAAAGACTTTTACATTATATTTCAGTACAAATTAAAAGTTAATTTATTAATATAAAATCATAAGTACTTCAATGCTAGCATTTGTATTATTTCGAAAATATAAACTGAAAAAGTAAATTAGTATGCGCCTATACTTCTGCATACGTAGCAGTTAACTGGTGTATAAACGCCAGGGATAGGTACTCTACTACGAGCATACGTCTAGAGCAAGTAAATTTTGGAGAGACAAAATATGAAAGTATGCATAATATACAGTATTAAATTATAAGAAGAATGTGCTCACCTTTCTACTTCCTTATATATCAGATTGGGTTTAGGTTACGTTAGGTATTATTGGGGGTTGGCAGATTTATGAGGTGCCTAGGATGGCAAATTGGTTAGAGACTATTGATAAGAGAATGTAATAGAACTTGATTCAAACTTATGGAATAAATATATATTTAAATTCATTTATTCTTTTTCTTCAACTACGGAATAGTAATTAATTAATTTACAAAGTCAATAAATGTCTAACTGCGTCTATAAATATTTTTATTTTGTTTTTATTCGATTTTTCAAGTCGGAAACATATGATATTTCGTATTTTTTTAATAAATCGATTATATTTTCATGAGCACAAAATCTTCGATAAGATTTATTATTTATGCATTTATTAAACAAGAGAATTTTGCAAAAGTATGGCAAATAATATAAAAGTATTGAATATCCAAAGAAAAAATAAATAAATTTAAATCGTAAATTTCCCCTAAATCAAATAAATGTAATAGTAAATAAATTGACAAATTTGTTTTTAGCTTAATTGAACAGAATAAATAACAATAAAAAAAAACAAAGTTTCTTCGATCTCATTAAATATTTTATCTCTAACACAAAAGAACTACATTAGTGAATAAAAGGAAGAAACAAAGACTTTCAAGGTTTTCTATAATTGCCTCTTATTATCTGAGAAAAGAAGACAAAAAAAAAGGGATGGCATTTTATTGAAGATTTAAATGCTTTATCTCATTTTAAAATAACAATTCGTTCACTCCTGATTGATTAAAAGCGTCAGAATTCATTTAAAGTCGACAAACATACTTCAAAGTAAACGGCGATTATCAGATTTTACATTTTCAGATGAATTGTGATTTAATGGTTTAAGAAGCAAACTGAAACGCATTACATATCCATTATACTTTGTTGTTCAAATTGCTATTAATATCCTCGAATGGCCGGGATTTATCACAAAATTGACCATAATTCATCACGCATGATTAATTAATAGGAGTTTAAGAGATAATAAATATTTATTAAAGTTCGATACTAGGAGGTAATGAGCATTAATTACGTTGTAATAATTCTAATAGCTTATTCGATTGACTTCATAAAGACAATGATTGCATCAGATTATTTTAGTGATTTAACATAAATGATTTATTTTAATAGTAATGAATCATGTGAGGAGTATTTTAAGGATTGACTCAACGTATTGGTTTACATTCTATGCCTAAAATTTATTATTATGTATAAATACTTATATATACATCCATTATATAAGTTATACGCATCTTACATTAGTGTCTGTAATAATAAAGCTGTTTACGTCTCATTTACTCCATATTGAAAGATATGAAATTCCTAACTAGAATGGAGACTTATCTGTTTTTATATGTTCCAGTGAAACAAATTACTAATAATGCATGCTTCCAGATAAAACAGCTCGCCAGTGGCCGAGTGGCTAAGACTACTGAAGGTCGTGGGTTCACTTCTGACCAACGGGATAGGCGATTGCAGTTTCTAACACCTAGATATGGGCCAGTTTTCTATGAAAAGTCTTCCGGAATTTACCTTCTTGGCAGATCGCCCACGTGTTGCGTTTTCATATCCCATCAAATGAAGCCAGATAAAATTTTGAAAAACATGGGAAATTCTTTATAATCAATAAGACTCACAATATTTTGTAACTATCTGTGAAAAATATCATTCAACAGTCATCAATATACAGTAAAATCTCTGAACAGCGGCCACTGACGGCAACGTAAAAAATGGACGTTGTTTGGAAGTGGCAATTGCTAGAGATTCGACTGTACAGTATTATTGTATCATTAAATTAATGTTTTTTTTTCTGAATATTAACTTATTACAATAAGAAAAATACGGCTTCGTAATAAATAAAAATTGTAGCTGATTCTTAATTTTTTTTTATTTATTTTATACAGTATTATACTGCTATTTTAATGTAATTATTTAAAAATTAAAAATTTATTGTATTTGTAAAATATAACCTTCTATAATTTATCTAAAATTTATTTAAACTATAAAATAAATTAATATTAATAATAAATCAAAATTTATAGATTCAATTTCTTCTTCTAATTAGTTAATTTCAAAATTCTTGTCGATCTATGGGCACTTAAACGACCTTTTCCGCGTTTTACCATAAATTTGGCAGGGCCCATAACGGATCCTCGGGTGGACTTCTATATGAAAATTTTTGGACCTATGTGAACTCAAATTCCTGTTACTCCACAGGATTAGAGAGTTCTTCAGATGAAAGGCTTTACTCGTTCATCCGGCCATCTCTACTAATAATTTCCTAATATGTTAAAATTTTATTTATTTATTAATTAAAAACAAGCAAAATAGAATTATTAGAAAGTAAATCTAAGTTTTATATAAAATTATAAACCAAGAGGAAGAAGACACATGAAAGGGGGAATGCCTTTAAAGTTGGAGCAGGCCTAATCCTTGAATGATCCAAGAAGAAGAAAATGTAAAGTAATTATTAATTGTTGTAAATCTATACTAAAATAATTTATTATAAATTTCAGAAAAAATAAAAAGTTTTAAGTAATTATTCCTTATATAACTCAATATCCAGAAAGAATTACTCAAATAAATTTTAAAAACAACCTATTCTTATAGAAATACTATATTATTAATTAAATACAAGAGCTTTATTTAAAAAATAATAATTATAATTATAATTATTATCAATAAAATTAAAAATAACTAAATTGAATTTATTTAAACTTATGTAAACATTTGTTGAAATAATTTATGTTCAGTAATTAAATTTGGTATTTTAAAATGCATTTAAATTGTATTATTTTTATAAAATACTTAATTTATTTTTAAACTCGTAATTAACTAGATTTAAATATTTTATTACACTATAATAAAAAAAACAATTATAAGATGAGTAGTTAACTAGATATAAAATATTTTTAAAGTTATTCTTTAATCCACTGTTTAAAAGTTCTGCGAATAAAACATACGTTTATATATTTTCCATGACAATAAAGTTTAAAAACTCTAAATTACACCAATTAAATTAATATGGATATATAACATAGTTATAAGCATATAAATAACCTCCTCCACCACCTAATAATGAATTTAAAAGCGTGAGGCCTTAAACGCACTCTTGTACTATAAGGGCGTAAGCTGCAGCTTATGTATTAATTTCACTCCGGTAATTATAACCTTCTATTTTTTTGTTTTATTAAGTTTATTGATACATTTTTATGGCTTCGAAATGTGGAGAGCCTCAAATTTGTGACTGGTCATGTTCCATTTTCCATCTTTTAATCCCTAAATATGCTAGGGCCTGTATATAATATATTAAAAAATTTTTAAATAAGTTAAGATACTTAATTAAAACATATAAACTTTAATCGATATATCTTTTAATTTTCTTAATAAAATAATTTTTAATTGAAATTTTTTAAATACTTGGCAATTAACAAAGGCTAGTTTAAAGCTAATAAATGTAGAATTTAATTTAATAATAATTTATCATTATTCAATTAAATAACTTTTTAATTATGATTATTCATAAAACTAAATAAACCTGTAAAAAAAGTGAAAGAATTATTAGAACGAAATCAGGAAAAATTATTTAATTGTTAAAGAAATTACGTGATTAATTAACGTGATTACTAAAGTCTTAATGCTGGAAATATGAGGCTTATTTTTTAATATTTTTAATTAACTATAAAAATNTCTATTACAGAATAATTTCTTCGTTCTTTAAGAATAAAAATTATAAATGATATTTCTATAAGAAAATATTGTAGAGACGAATGAAATTGCTAAACGGAAAAAATCATTTTACTCAGTCTTTAATCACGACAGAACAATTTACATTTTATCATTTTAACTACGAACCAAACCATCTTGTGCAACATCAAAACATTCCTATTCGTAAGATAAACAGTTTACTAATGATTATAAACTACAAATGGGAGCAACAATGTTAAATGTGCTCTTCTAACTTGACAAAGTCATATAATGCATTCCGGAAAGTTAAATTCTGTCGTAATCTTAATTTTAATATTTATACAATCGAACGGTATTCGAAAGAATAACATTTAAATCGATGAGTAGATTTCGTCTTCTATTTAATTTTAAAATTTTGTTTACATACCTATTCCATGGTGAATGTGGATGAGTTAGATTCGTAAGCTTCGGAAGGCCCTTCGCCATATTTTGTTTAAGGGACTAAAATTTATAGTTACGCTATGCTATCGGGTTCGGAATTAGATAGATAAAATCAGAGACCATGGAAATCTTTGGGGCAGGAGGCCCGATTAACCATATACGAACTTCCGATGCAAAACAGAAGTCACGTTATTTCAATTCAAAAGTTTTCTCCTGAAAGCAGTTAGATAGATGACTGGCATGACTCCATTGCTAACGGAAAAGTATGATGTACAGGGGCAAGTCACTACTAATTTAAGGTGGAGAGCATATATTTTAAATGAAATAAATTGAAAATATGATTTAAAATTGCAGTCCGGCATTGTGACGGCGTTTTCACAATAAATAATTGTTCGTTTTTATATTAAAATATTGTTTTTAGGTTATCAATAATCGTATTAGGCCCACTTATCGAAAAACGCTTTAAGTTTTTTTTCATAAATTATTTAATTTATAAAAAAAATAAAATAAATAATTTAGTTTTATAAGATTATTATACTTTTAAGTAAATATTCATCGAGTTAAAGTGTTATAACCTTTGGTATATAAGAACAATATATTTTAAATTTGACTGTTTGTCCAATAATTATATAAAATATTTCATTCGTTTATGTTTATAAATTTAATCATTTAAAAAATAAAAGTTTAATAAATGATTTTTATGATTTTGTAATTCAATATCTCCTATTATAAAAAGAAAAAATTAACCTATTTGTTAAAGTATTTATGATTTCGTATTGCTAAAACCTGATATTAGTATCATAAAGACTTTTACATTATATTTCAGTACAAATTAAAAGTTAATTTATTAATATAAAATCATAAGTACTTCAATGCTAGCATTTGTATTATTTCGAAAATATAAACTGAAAAAGTAAATTAGTATGCACCTATACTTCTGCATATGTAGCAGTTAACTGGTGTATAAAGGTCAGGAATAGGTACTGTACTACGAGCATACGTCTAGAGCAAGTAAATTTTGGAGAGACAAAATATGAAAGTATGCATAATATACAGTATTAAATTATAAGAAGAGTGTGCTCACCTTTCTACTTCCTTATATATCAGATTGGGTTTAGGTTACGTTAGGTATTATTGGAGGTTGGCAGATTTATGAGGTGCCTAGGATGGCAAATTGGTTAGAGCCTATTGATAAGAGAATGTAATAGAACTTGATTCAAACTTATGGAATAAATATATATTTAAATTCATTTATTCTTTTTCTTCAACTACGGAATAGTAATTAATTAATTTACAAAGTCAATAAATGTCTAACTGCATCTATAAATATTTTTATTTTGTTTTTATTCGATTTTTCAAGTCGGAAACATATGATATTTCGTATTTTTTTTAATAAATCGATTATATTTTCATGAGCACAAAATCTTCGATAAGATTTATTATTTATGCATTTATTAAACAAGAGAATTTTGCAAAAGTATGGCAAATAATATAAAAGTATTGAATATCCAAAGAAAAAATAAATAAATTTAAATAGTAAATTTCCCCTAAATCAAATAAATGTAATAGTAAATAAATTGACAAATTTGTTTTTAGCTTAATTGAACAGAATAAATAACAATAAAAAAAAACAAAGTTTCTTCGATCTCATTAAATATTTTATCTCTAACACAAAAGAACTACATTAGTGAATAAAAGGAAGAAACAAAGACTTTCAAGGTTTTCTATAATTGCCTCTTATTATCTGAGAAAAGAAGACAAAAAAAAAGGATGGCATTTTATTGAAGATTTAAATGCTTTATCTCATTTTAAAATAACAATTCGTTCACTCCTGATTGATTAAAAGCGTCAGAATTCATTTAAAGTCGACAAACATACTTCAAAGTAAACGGCGATTATCAGATTTTACATTTTCAGATGAATTGTGATTTAATGGTTTAAGAAGCAAACTGAAACGCATTACATATCCATTATACTTTGTTGTTCAAATTGCTATTAATATCCTCGAATGGCCGGGATTTATCACAAAATTGACCATAATTCATCACGCATGATTAATTAATAGGAGTTTAAGAGATAATAAATATTTATTAAAGTTCGATACTAGGAGGTAATGAGCATTAATTACGTTGTAATAATTCTAATAGCTTATTCGATTGACTTCATAAAGACAATGATTGCATCAGATTATTTTAGTGATTTAACATAAATGATTTATTTTAATAGTAATGAATCATGTGAGGAGTATTTTAAGGATTGACTCAACGTATTGGTTTACATTCTATGCCTAAAATTTATTATTATGTATAAATACTTATATATACATCCATTATATAAGTTATACGCATCTTACATTAGTGTCTGTAATAATAAAGCTGTTTACGTCTCATTTACTCCATATTGAAAGATATGAAATTCCTAACTAGAATGGAGACTTATCTGTTTTTATATGTTCCAGTGAAACAAATTACTAATAATGCATGCTTCCAGATAAAACAGCTCGCCAGTGGCCGAGTGGCTAAGACTACTGAAGGTCGTGGGTTCACTTCTGACCAACGGGATAGGCGATTGCAGTTTCTAACACCTAGATATGGGCCAGTTTTCTATGAAAAGTCTTCCGGAATTTACCTTCTTGGCAGATCGCCCACGTGTTGCGTTTTCATATCCCATCAAATGAAGCCAGATAAAATTTTGAAAAACATGGGAAATTCTTTATAATCAATAAGACTCACAATATTTTGTAACTATCTGTGAAAAATATCATTCAACAGTCATCAATATACAGTAAAATCTCTGAACAGCGGCCACTGACGGCAACGTAAAAAATGGACGTTGTTTGGAAGTGGCAATTGCTAGAGATTCGACTGTACAGTATTATTGTATCATTAAATTAATGTTTTTTTTTCTGAATATTAACTTATTACAATAAGAAAAATACGGCTTCGTAATAAATAAAAATTGTAGCTGATTCTTAATTTTTTTTTATTTATTTTATACAGTATTATACTGCTATTTTAATGTAATTATTTAAAAATTAAAAATTTATTGTATTTGTAAAATATAACCTTCTATAATTTATCTAAAATTTATTTAAACTATAAAATAAATTAATATTAATAATAAATCAAAATTTATAGATTCAATTTCTTCTTCTAATTAGTTAATTTCAAAATTCTTGTCGATCTATGGGCACTTAAACGACCTTTTCCGCGTTTTACCATAAATTTGGCAGGGCCCATAACGGATCCTCGGGTGGACTTCTATATGAAAATTTTTGGACCTATGTGAACTCAAATTCCTGTTACTCCACAGGATTAGAGAGTTCTTCAGATGAAAGGCTTTACTCGTTCATCCGGCCATCTCTACTAATAATTTCCTAATATGTTAAAATTTTATTTATTTATTAATTAAAAACAAGCAAAATAGAATTATTAGAAAGTAAATCTAAGTTTTATATAAAATTATAAACCAAGAGGAAGAAGACACATGAAAGGGGGAATGCCTTTAAAGTTGGAGCAGGCCTAATCCTTGAATGATCCAAGAAGAAGAAAATGTAAAGTAATTATTAATTGTTGTAAATCTATACTAAAATAATTTATTATAAATTTCAGAAAAAATAAAAAGTTTTAAGTAATTATTCCTTATATAACTCAATATCCAGAAAGAATTACTCAAATAAATTTTAAAAACAACCTATTCTTATAGAAATACTATATTATTAATTAAATACAAGAGCTTTATTTAAAAAATAATAATTATAATTATAATTATTATCAATAAAATTAAAAATAACTAAATTGAATTTATTTAAACTTATGTAAACATTTGTTGAAATAATTTATGTTCAGTAATTAAATTTGGTATTTTAAAATGCATTTAAATTGTATTATTTTTATAAAATACTTAATTTATTTTTAAACTCGTAATTAACTAGATTTAAATATTTTATTACACTATAATAAAAAAAACAATTATAAGATGAGTAGTTAACTAGATATAAAATATTTTTAAAGTTATTCTTTAATCCACTGTTTAAAAGTTCTGCGAATAAAACATACGTTTATATATTTTCCATGACAATAAAGTTTAAAAACTCTAAATTACACCAATTAAATTAATATGGATATATAACATAGTTATAAGCATATAAATAACCTCCTCCACCACCTAATAATGAATTTAAAAGCGTGAGGCCTTAAACGCACTCTTGTACTATAAGGCGTAAGCTGCAGCTTATGTATTAATTTCACTCCGGTAATTATAACCTTCTATTTTTTTGTTTTATTAAGTTTATTGATACATTTTTATGGCTTCGAAATGTGGAGAGCCTCAAATTTGTGACTGGTCATGTTCCATTTTCCATCTTTTAATCCCTAAATATGCTAGGGCCTGTATATAATATATTAAAAAATTTTTAAATAAGTTAAGATACTTAATTAAAACATATAAACTTTAATCGATATATCTTTTAATTTTCTTAAAAAAATAATTTTTAATTGAAATTTTTTAAATACTTGGCAATTAACAAAGGCTAGTTTAAAGCTAATAAATGTAGAATTTAATTTAATAATAATTTATCATTATTCAATTAAATAACTTTTTAATTATGATTATTCATAAAACTAAATAAACCTGTAAAAAAAGTGAAAGAATTATTAGAACGAAATCAGGAAAAATTATTTAATTGTTAAAGAAATTACGTGATTAATTAACGTGATTACTAAAGTCTTAATGCTGGAAATATGAGGCTTATTTTTTAATATTTTTAATTAACTATAAAAATAGATTGTATATTTCACAATTAAAACGAATAAACATTATTACTAAATATATAAAAGACGTAATCATTAAAATTTAATTTTTTAATACGAAGAATATATAAAACTGAAATATTAATACCATTTAATTAATTCCAGTTAAAAGTCTGCTTAAAGCTATTTTCTGTAATTAATGATTTAACTCGTTTTCAACTTATAATTCTACCAAGTTATTCAACTTGATAATATTATATATTATTACTGTCTATAATAAATTTAAAGGATAAATCCTTTATAATTAATAAGTGATCTTGTATAATATTATATTAATATATAAATTTATTTATTTATTTAAATACGTAAAGTCACAAGAAGACAAAAGTTTATTACCCAAATATATTAATTATATATATATACACATCTGTACATTTGTACAGTACCTATGCGAAGCTGAAGAAGGTAAAACATCTTTACTATAATATACTGTATACAGGATGGTTTTAAGCGCTTATGAGGCTTCTAACCCAATTTCTTTAGAGCATTATATATATAGGCTTATATATAGAACAAAAATATAAGTAATGAGTAATGAGATGAGGCCTTTAAGAAGGTGAGGCATCGCCAGGTATGCCTGGTTAATGCGGTTCGTATATAAAGACACCTGTCAGGTATAAAGACTCCAATATATATATATATATATTGAATTAAATAAATTTATTAAAATTTTAATTAATGTAAAACATTTTAAAGTTTAAACTCTGCTCAATTTGTACAGAAATACACGACACAGTAAGAATAATTTAGTAAAATTTATTGATAATGTTAAATCAATATAGATCTATACGTTTCTGTAATATAAAACTATAAAATTCATAGTTACTTGATGATACTCTCACGGTAAACATTAATGGTAAAATAAAAGTTTAAACTATAACATTTTATGTCATGAAGTTATTTACGAAAAAAATATTTATAACAATTTTTAGTTAATATATCCATTTATCTTTCTCATTTTTATTTTATTTTATTTTTTTAGTTTTTTTAGAACAATATTTTATCCGAAGATCAATTGATTTTACCTTGCAAAACGATTGTGCAGAAGGAAAAACAACCTTTAAAGTATAGATGAAAACAATGTATAGTGCTTTAAAATAGGTTTTTATAAATATTTAATATGGAATAAATGCTAAATATTGCATGAATTTAGTATTTTTCTAACTAGGAATTGACATATTATTTCGGAAAACCTATTTCGAAATTAATAAACGTTACGCGATATCTTCATAAAACCCATAAAGCATTATCTAATCAATATCCTATGATGCTATTTGTGTCAAGCATTCTTCATCGCTTCTTCCTTTCCCATATAAAACATTTCATTAAAACATTTAAACCTGAAAAACAGAATTTTATCTAATTTTATATTACTTATTAATTAATTTAAAAAATTATAAATATCAATATATATTACCCTCAGGAGAAATTAAGCTTATGTATTTTATTTTTAAAACTTATATAAAGTTCTAAGTGTTTTTATATATTATTTATGATGAAAATAATATGTTCCTCTTTGTAAATACAGACTGTGGTTGTGCAAATACTGTATGTTGATAATTGATCACAGATACAACCATGACATACGGATATAATTTAACATGGGATTATTATAAAAAAGATTTTATAAAAATATATCGGAATCATAATATAAATAAATACTTTTGTGAGTAAAATATTATTAAGTTTACGTGATAAAACCAAAGCGAAGTAACTCTTCTGCTAATAAAACGTACGCGAGTATTCTACTAAATAATCTGTTTAGGAATTACGAACAAATAAGGATAAATAACCTTATAAAAATGAACATGATGTTGGCGAATTTTTAGACTAACAAAACCCCTAATATTGAACCGATCAGTCAAAATGTCTAATTATATACCTGTACAGTTACCAAGGTAACCACAGGAATGACGTTGTACGCACTCTGATCACAACACCTATACTGTATCATGATGAATATAGATGATATAAAAAAAATAAACTTTTTTACTAAAAGAATTTCGTGGTTGACAAACTCGACAATCCCATAAATTTATGACAGACCAATAGAATCCAAAAAATGTCATTCAGGATATGTTGGAAGACACTTATAAGATTTCTAATTCGGACATTATCTTTACTTATTCCGTGCGTAAAAAAATTATATAACTTTAAAATAAGATCTATAAGTAATTTAATGTAAAGTAATTAATAATTAATACCTTATTATCGATATTGTGTTACCGTGTAATAGAATGAGAAACCATTTATCATCAAATAATACGTTACGGATGAAATGCTTAAGCACAACAAAGTTGAACAATTGATTGATGAGCGTTTTATATATAATTTGATGTTCAGTAATAAATTTTTGATATAAACTAGAAATAAAACATCGATATTTAATAAGATATCCACGATTAATAAGATGGCTTATCTATAAGTTCCCATTAAATTCTTTTTACTAGTCTCTGAAGTTTATAAATTGTTCTAGATCTTTACGTATAACAAAGTAACGATTACGTAAGTTACCAGTATTCTATTTTATAAAATAATATAGTAGAGAATTTTAAATTAACAATATTGTTTAATTAGAGCGTGTATTTCCGGCTATTGTCCGCGCTATTCAACAAAATTACACGCGTATTATCTAAGTTTATAAAAACATTATTTGTATATGACAGTACTAATTATTGTCATAAATTTTTAAATATGACGTGTACAAATTGTTGTCGCTGGTAATATCCGACGTAATGTAAACATTTGCAACGTCGTGGGGGGGGGAACTCACCTGTTTAAAGCTCCTGTACATCAGCTGTATTTCCCTTTTGGTGAACTTGGTGTTTCGACACAACTCCTCCAGACTTCCGACCAACTGCTGACGATTTTTTCCCTGCTCCATAGAGGGACTATAAGGAGCCGATCCGTCGCCGTTGCTGCTTGCCTCCCGGTCTCTCGGTAGTCCCACCGCACGGCTTAACTTCCCTATAACCCACCCTATTCTGACACTTCGAAGTCACACAACGGGAAAACCTGTATCTCTGGCAGATCGCCAAGCGTTTGATCAAGCGTTGACTGAACTGTTCTGATGTCGAATGGCATCGTCTCGTCCGTTTTAACGCACCAAACCAACCACAGCGCTTGCTCCGTCGGGCTGGCACTGTGTGGAGTTCTCTTAGCACAAACTCCTGCACTTAATCAACTTAAAACTAGTCAAGGAACCCAACAAAGTTTTCAACTTTTCATTATACTTCCCAATTACTCGATACTTAATCGTTATAAACGCATTTTACCGTCTACGCTATTTTTACCCCGATTTAACGCTAGTCTAATATGAAAAGCTGAAGTTTAATGAGTATATCGATACATCAAACGTTCAGTAATGGAAATAGCAATTTAGGCATTAAAAATGTACTTTTTTTCTTCTTATTATAATTAATTTTATAGAAACTATTTTTAAAAAATAATAAAATTGTTGATCGATTTTGCATATCGGTAATGATAATATTTTCAACTTCAGACAGATCAAACGGGCATTGTTCCAAGCATTGATCAACTGATGTTCAGGTAAGGACAAATTTCTCATTCTTATTATTATTAAGTAATTACTGAATAAAAAAAAGATATTCGTAGTTTTTTAAATTAATGTAATTCTCTGATAAAAAATGATTTTTTTCCTAATGTTTTAATGTTAATGTCGAAGCTTAACTATTTTAGTAATGCCATGAGATGATTTAAACACTTAAATTTCAGATTAAAAGTGCCGATTATTTTACGTAAATGCCAAAAATTACTTTCAGTTTGCATTAAATCATCATAATCTCTAGCAGTATTTTTACATCATACTATAAAATTTTCTATGAGACGTAACAGAAAATTGCTACCTTTACAGAATTATTTAGAGTGTCTGTAAAGTTCTATAATATAAATTTTAGTGCTCAAATGAAATAGAAGATTACCAGTACAATAAATTATACATATTAGATAATATTTGAAAAGTGCACTTAATTTATGGTTAATGCAACATTTTTTTTCCAATCTTTAAAATTTCTAAATTCTTTTAATTTTAGAACAGAAAAATGTCAACAATAACATGTTCAGTAGAGTATGAGTATCTATTTATGTTTTGCTATCTCTCTAGGGTAGTGGCCCATAATTTATGGTAAACAATTCTCTTATCAGTAGCAGCATGCGCAATGAAATTATCCAAAAGGGACAAACAGAACAAGAATAGAACTGTTTGTTCAAATTTAATTTAATACAGTTCTGTTGATATTCTAAATTCTATACGACTATAGAATGGCATTGAAACTCAACTAAAATCATTTTAATTTGCTCATTTTATTGAATTTAAAAGTCATTTCAAGAAATTTACTTTTGTATAATGTTAAACACTTTATGAAAACAAAGAAAAAATGTATGTATAAACCTACTTTTTCGTTTAAAATTATATTTTTATCGTCATATTTATGTTCTATCTTTACGTAAACAACTATCGACATTACTTCTATTAAAATGAAAATAACAGTAAATCTTTTTATGATTATAAAAATTTAATATTAAGGTTAGTTTCTATATTAACCTCTTTCTTCAATCCTCTGCATTAAATTTAATATGATCATCATGATAAATAGTAAAGATTAATGGAAATGATAAAAACTACTTTAATAAATGTCAATGTTCGTGACAGAAGTGAAATAGCGACATGCAAAAATTTTTTCAGGTGAATGACCTTTTTTTTAATCAGCTGAAAATAAAAATAATACACTCTTTTTGCGTTAAAAAATAAAAAATAATAATATTAAATTTCTCATATTGTAAAAGCTTAGAATAAACGAAGAAAAGAAAGAAGCATTAATAACATCTCTAAAATAATATTATGTTAACAGTATATGAAATACGATATTCTTCATTTTAATAACAGTTTCTGTAAAAATATTTTTCTTTCGGCTATTTTTAACACGCTAAAATTTATCTCGAAGATAGCAAGGGACCAAAAAATAAAATAAAATAAAATAAATGATAGTTTTGTTTTATGGGACAAGGCAATGCAACACGTGGGTGATCGAGAGCCAAGGGGATTTACCTCCGGGAGAACTTTTAAGGGAAATTGCTGATATTTAGGTGTTGTTACACACCCAGAAAACTCCACGTAGTCAGTCCATTTGTGAGGCGCAAACCCACAATTAGTGTTTAGTATTATCCACTCGGCCACTGAATGAGGGATCTTCACAAAGAAGTTTAAGGAAAATTCTTTTGCAGCAATATCGAAATTTCTGTTAAAATTTCTTGCATTAAAAGCCAATCAAGAAACATTCTTATGTCTTCTCCTTTTTCCGTTTTCTCTTATTAAAAATACTTCTAAAATTTCTGAGAATTAAGAAAATTTGTACTGTAAATATTTTGTAGGATAAATCAATTATCTTTCATTTTAATAGTTTCCTAATTAGGATAAAATTTGTTTCAAATTTTTATTAATGGCACTCAAATTACAAAACTGTAGATATAATAATTATTATTTTATTCTTAAAATAACCGTGATATATAACAGTATTAAATTTTTCATCTATCATAAAAGAATTCCTGGAATGCAAGTCAATACAAGAATGTCAGATTTAATGTTTTCTCGAATTTGACATTGAGATATATTATCAAAGATATTGAGGTATAAAGAAGTAGAAGATAATTTACATGATGCTTTTTAATGTGCATTTATGCGGATAACTCTACTAATTACTTTTTACAACGTTAAAGATAAATGATTTTTCCAGAAATTTGGCTTACTTTTTTAAAATCTGTTAATATGGCAGCAAATATAAATATATTAATAATTATTTATGCAAATCACAAAGTAAATTCGAGTAAATTTAAAAGATAATTAAGTACATTACTAAACTGCTGAACAGTTTTTAGATTTATGTGAACATTGTTAAAATTAATGGATGCAATAAATCAATTTATCTCTGAAGTAAAATACATGAATTTTAAGAATTTTTTTTAATATTTAAAAACAGTAAATTTTAATAAATAATAATGCAGTCAAACCTCTGACAACGGCTACTGACGGGAACTTAAAAAATACGTTGTTTGAAGGTTATTTTGTATGCAATTTTGTTCAACCACCGTTAAGAGTTGGCCGTTGTTGGAGGTTTGGTTCTATGAATAAAAACAATGTAATGATAACGATTAAGAGAGCAAAAATCTTGCAAGAATTATATCTAATTTAGAACTAAAAATCAAATTATAATAATCTTAAGGCTAAATATTCCTAAGTTTCAAAGTTATAGTCGCATTTTAGAAGGCGTATTATGCATGGATGTATCCAGAGAGATGCTTATGGTGCTGTAGCACCCCATTGATACCAACTCAATGAGTTTTGTTTCTTTAAAATAAAAATAAATATAATAATGCATATCGCATCGAATAATGTTATTCTATTATTTTAAAATTACTTAAGTTATTTAATCTTATCTAAATTTTAAAGTAATTGAGTGATATTCTCGGTAAAACGACAGGGGCGTGTGCCTTAGTCCCCCTTTATTTCAACTTAATTAAAACTAGTTTTTGTTTCTTCAAAGTCTGACTGCAGATGGACCAGGTGAACAGCTTCACATATTCATTTTATCAGACATTTGAGGATATAATATAGGCCTATAAATTACACATTATTCAAATAAATCAATTTTACTTTATTTAATTCTTTAATATGAAACTGTAAAAGCTAATTGGAATCAGGAGGCCATTTGACCTTTCACATTTACGAAGGTCTCAAAAATATTTTTTTACAAATTATTCAGTGTTTGTGTATGTTTAGGATTATAATACTGTATAAGTTTCTCTCGACTTCTCAGAGATCCTGATCACACTCATTAACAATCTTTTTAATGCGCGAGTTAGAAAGAGTTAGAAAATAATTTAATAAATAATAAAAATAAATAAAATGTTTTTTACAATGAACTAAACGGAAACGTTTCTAAGTCACACATCTGTACGACTTATTTTAGTATTGTATTTAAAATAGAAATCGCACGAAATATACTTAATTCTTAGCTCCTTATTAAAATCGACTCATTAAATGGCTTAAATCACTGAACACTGATCGTGAGTTCGCACCACACCAACGGGCTGACCGCGTGTAGTTTTCCACGTCTAACACCAAAATATGGACCAGTATCCCGTAGAAAGTCTATCCGGAAGTACCCCACTTGGCAGATTGCCCATGTGTTGCGTTTCCGTATCCCGTCAAACCAAACCGTATTAAAATCAAAATTGATCTATCCATGTAAAAAAGTTTGCAGTGATCTCTTACAATTATTCAATATAAAGATTATACTTCCTAATATAATTGGAAATCTGCCCACACGGAAGCGTAGAAAAGGAGATCGTAGTTATACCAGAAAATCTCAGATTTAAATCTCGGTCACAGTAGATTTTTACCTTTCTAATTATCAAATATATTTGTACTCAAATGGAGAATTAATGGATAAGAACATAATTGGAGACAAAGGAAAATCGCTTCACTCGGAGTGGCAAAGCCATCTCTTTACTTGATGGAAGGAAGAGACAAATAAGCTACATAAAAAAGAATTGCGATTATGTTAAGATAAGAATTCTATGATGTCACAATATCTGTCTATTTGCAGCATAAAAAATAAAATTCTTACATCATTTTATTACAGATATCATATTCTGGGCAATCAGAAGTTATCGTCGACATTAGACTTGCATAACTCTCGAAATTTAAATTAAACTTTCAACTGAAAGAAAAATTACCATGTATATTATTCTCATTTACTTTTTGTAGAGATATTAAATAAATCAGACACTGTGCTTGTTTAAAAATTGATAATTCAAACTAATTAACACAAAAGTATTGATAATTTCTTATGATTTCAATTAGGTTTTCATGAAATTATCACCAAAGAAATTCATATTTCTTCATAAATATCTGAATTTTATAATAATGATTCTTTATATGTTATAAGTTAGTTAATAACAATTTAATTTTAAAAAATAATTTAAACTTTTATCCTAAATTTTAATGGAAAGTTAAAAAGATTTTCCATGATCAAATTACAATTACAGTTATCTAAAAGTACTGACTTTTAAGGTAACTCGATTCCTTTTCTCCTGAAAATTCCAATGAAATAGAATATACTAGATTTAACTATAATTTAATTAAATTTAAAATTAGTTTGATTTATTACTTTGCATTTTGTGTTTTTTGTTCGATTTCGACGATGGTCTCAGTCATTGATTAGTGCAGTTATTGATCGTGATACAAAAAGGTCTACTTAATATTCGATTTAGTTAAAGAAAAATGTAATATTTCAAAAGTTCGCAAATGACAACTGATTGAAAAGATAGTTAACGCCCTGTCTCTATCCTGCCCACCAGTAATCGAGTGGATAAAACTGAACACTAGTGGTCGTGGGTTCGCTCCTAATCAACGGGTGCAGTTTTTCCTGTTTCTTCACGTGACTAACACCTAAATAGGGGCCCGTTTTCGGTAGAAAATCCTCCCGATGACACCCCTTGGCAGATTACCCATATGTTGCGATGCTCTTATTAATTAATCCAATCTAATCTGTATCAATGGAATGTGATATTTTAGCATGTTAAAATTAAAAATGCTCTCAAGAAATCATTGAAAACGTTTCACTTCTTTAATTTTTTGCACCAATTTCTCAATTTCACCTGAGAATTGATATGATACGGAGTAAAAAATCATTATTTTGCATCTATACACAATTTTATTAATCAATATAATCAATGCCATTTTAATATAAAGGCAAATTTTGATACTTTACCAAGTTATAAAATTGCCTTATTATAAAAATACTGTATAGATCTAGATACTTAAAAAAATGGATTTATAAATGTTAAAAAGTAGCTTTTTTTCAAAGTTTTCTATCGACCAAATTATTTTGTTAGATACTTTACACTTAAAATAATAAGATTATTTTTGGAATTAATTATATATTAATTCACTTAATGGCTTCACTCTAATTTGGTATATTTTTAAATCGAATTAAAAATAAAAATTTCAATTAATGAAAGAAGATTAAAATTGCATAGAAAAAAATAGTAGCCTAATTATAATATACATTATGAGCGTAATAAAAAGAAAATACTTCGTAACATTAATTAATATAAAGAAAATTGTTAATTTTAATTATAATTAAAGCAAACGAATTTAAATGCGTGTAAAAAAATGGTTTTACTATTTATTGATAGTTTCGTTATGTTCTGCAGGCCTACATTATATCGATTTTTCTTTATTTAAATATTGTGAAGTGAAAGCTGTTAGAAGTGTAGATACTAATGCATTAAGATAAATCAACTCCAACGAACTATTACTAGAAATAACGAAGCAGAATATCGACGAGGCTTCGAGTAATGTTAATGCGTTAAGACATTTCCATTTAACATAATTCCCGAAAACAAACAAATATTTTAAAATCGAAACTCTTCCCAGAAATTCCAAGAAAAAATAAATAAATAAAATGTTAAGTCATTTTCCTGTAATGCATATACAAATACATTTTCATCCCCTCAATCTCTTCCTTTCTTCACCATGGATCCCCAATGTGCCGCACATTAAAGTCACCATTCTGGTTTTAACTTAAAATGCGATAAGGCATTTGGGGGGTTAAAAATTAGTCGAAAATTAATTGAAAACGGTTCATTAAAAATGATTAGTTCAATGGATCATGTGTACGTGACGGATGAGGATGCTGTAAATTTGCACACTAAGTAGATCTTTTCAATTAAAACGGCGTGTGGATTAATATTAGATCATCAGTTTTATTTATTTATTACTAATTATATTGGAAAAAACAAGAAAGGGGGGTCGATAAAAGGTCGAAGAATTCTCGAAGAGGCAACAATTAGTTTATAGACCCCTGGCCTATACACTTGAATAGTCTCTATAGATCATTATTATTATACGAGGAAAAACGTTTTTTTTAAAAAATATTTTAATACAAATACATTAACCGAGTTTATAGATTAAATAAATAACGCTTTCTAGACGTTTTAAGCAAAATATTAAATAGAAAGAGATTTAATAATCAGCATAGCATTCAATAATTTCTTTACTTACTTGACACCTCGTGAATGGTCTCAATAGTGGTAGTTCTCTCTTATATCAGCTACCTCGAACTATAATCGTTGCTATATCGCCACATCAATACAGCTGAACAAAGGAGATCTTCGCCACTAAAGTAATTAATTGGTGACCGATTTGGAGACATCTGGAACGTTTCTCATTCTCTAGAAAACTTGCCATCGCTGTTCACACGAGAGAAACCTTCTTGCTACGTTTCTTCAGAGTGATCGTCAATTATTAACTCTACAGCTCGAATCATATTGTATTTATATAATGTAAAAATCTAGTTTTATTAGTGTTATTATTTAATGTCTAAAATATACTTCGTAACTGATATTTAGACAAAAATATCCCAAAAAAGTTTAAATTTAATAAATTAAGCTCGTGTAGTTATACACATCACATATGAATTTGCAATAACGTGTGCGGTCTTATTGTATGAACAGAGTTTATTAAAATGAAAATTTTTTAACGAATTATTAAGATGCGAATGAGTAGTTGTTTCAATATTAAGTTTAATATTATAATATTTAAAAAGTTAAAAATCCGAAGAAACTAAGTCGTCTTCCTTTCCGTCATGTCCAATCACCAGGATATACTTTAAAAAATATCGTCAGCCACTTAAATTGAAACTTAAATCATATAATATTTAATATTTAAAATAATTACATTTTATGAACGTACTGCACTACTGCTAATTAAATACGTATAGGTCTTACTTATATATCACAACGTTGCATTAATTAATTATAAAATCATGCACATATATCTATTATAAAATACTGTACATATATTAATATATTCAAGAAATTTAGTTTGATTCTAATGTATGGTCGATCTGCCTAGGGGAATGCCTCCCGGAAGGCCTTTCTATGGAAAACTGGCCCTAATTTAGGTGTTAGACACATGAAAAAACCCGAAAACTCCACATGGCCAGCACCGAGGGATTATATTTTACAATAGTTTTTTAATAACGCTATACGTAACATCTAGAATAGCACGATTTAGTGTTAAAAACTACTATTAATAAAACGTAGAAGATGAACAAAAATAGGAATTTGATTTGATATAAAATTCAATAAAAAGCTGTGTCAATCACAATTCAACTTTCAAGACTTTTTACTTTCGCAGAGAATTCGCAGGCAGACAGATAAAGTGACTACAGAAACCATTTTTAAATGAACATTTCCAAGAATTCTTGAATTACTGGATCAAAAGAAATTTACTACTTATACGACTGTTGGAAAATTGCCGTATTGTAATAAATTTTTCAGTAAATTGCTAAACTGTACTTGAGGAATTAATTTTTAAAAATAAAATATAAATTTATGTCATTTATAATATATATAATTGTTATGATACGTATATATCAATAAATTACATCAAAAACACTCGTAAATTATCTGTTTCTTTAAATTATATGGGAAACTTCGTCTTCTGTATTGAAATTTATTCTAATAAACAACCTGTAAACGATAGGTCTACATTATAAATAGGTCATTTGTTTAAAGGGAAAAGTTGTAATGCACAGATTCGTTTCATTTAAATCTGAAAATAGAAGATAAAATAAACAAATTTTAGGAATTTCCATTTAAATTTTACACGATAAATGCACTGTTTATCAGTGAAAATGTAAATGATGTTCCGTGTTATGTGCCTATATAAAAAGTGAATTATACAGTACAAATTAATTTTTAAGAAGATAAATTTATAATTCAACGATATAATATACTTCATTAACTATTTTATAATCAGGTATTTTCAGTAATTTGCGGGAAACACGTTTATAACATAAAACATTAATTAATTAAAATCATTTGTATGCTCTTGAGTAAAGTAGGAAAGATCAAGTATGTAAGTATATGTTAGTAAGTATTTTTTAACGGGTTCAATTAATGGAATTCGCTTAAGAGGAAAAGGAGAAATGCATCTCGATCCACTAATTTCATTTATTTAAATAGGTGTGGCATTTCGCAGAAGAGTTGCTAAGCAACCAACCTAATCTACATGTGAGTCAATGATGAGAGCAATGCAAAAATTTTAGCTTATAACACATATAATATATATTTAGTATCGTTTTTTTTAAATATCTTACCTTGTTGCTAGGTGTAGCAAAAAAATAAAATAATAAAAATTTCGAATTGAACCGAATCCAAGAACTTTTATCTTCGTAGCCAATGGATTAAAAATGGATAATTTGCCTGGATTAATTAAAAAGGAAGATGGATATTCTGGATATTTTTATTAATGACGTATAAAATAGGCTGAAGGACACTGATAATTAGCATTATTATTCAATAAGCAATGTAGATACAATGGCAAAAGTTGCAAAATTTATGACAAATTGCGAAATGTAACGAACAAGCAGAAACTCTAGTCTTGGAATGTTGGAATTTGCACATTTGGTAAGCAAACATTAATAATAGAACTTGATGTTTAGAATAATTTGTATTCAGAAAGATCTCATTTTGAATGTCTGGGGGTAAATTATATTTCGAATCCAAAAAGTGGTTTACGTACACGACTGACTTACTCATTTGTATTCCTAACATATTTACCTGAAATCGTGTGACGACAAAAGTTATTTTGTTAAAATATATACTTGTAATAGCTATTTTTAACTATGAAAACACACGAAATTAAATCAAACTAAAAACGTTTTTACAGCATAAGAGCTCGAATTAACAATGAGCTTAACTGAAATTTCTAAATACAGTCAAACCAAGAACATATAGTAAAAATGGCCATTGCTTGGGGGTGAATTATTTTTTATGCATTTTTGTTTTAAAGTAGTTTATGGAAAAAAAGGGTCTCTTTTCAGAGGTGGCCATTATTTTATAAACTTTACAAATTGTTTTTTTATTTGAAAATTACATGATTGATAGATTTAATAGAAAATATTTTATATAAATACACAAGAACATTTTAATGTATTTTCCAATACGAAAAACATTATAAATGAAGTGTATAAATGTATACCGATATAAAAAAGTGTGAAAAATTTATAAAAATCTCACTTCTTTTATTTTTATTTCATCTATATTTAAAAAGAGAAAGTAACATTCCACACATTGTTTCTATAAAACTTTTAGGTCACGCTTAGTGGGCACGCTTTTAAGAACATTCATAAAGATGTCAATCAAAAGGGGAACGAGTTACTTAAAATAAAACGAATAAATATAAATACACGCATTTCCTATTAAAAAAAATCGGCGAAATTTCACGTTCAGTTTAATATGTGAAACAGAATTATAGTTTTAACTAAGTTAATCGCACCATCACGCTACATAAAACTAAAAAAATAAAATAAAATAAATGGAAATTTTAACAATTTCACTTGCCGATATTAATAATTGAAAAGAAAATATTTAAAAATTTAAATTTAGAAAATAATTCCCGTATTTAAATTAGATTCTAAAACAAAATTTTTAATTTATACGCTGAAGCAATTATATAAAACCAATTTATTAGATTTGTTCAAAGTTTCCATAAATATCATTAAATAATTCGATAGAATAATAAATGAATGTATTAAAATTTTAATAGATTAATTTAAAGAAATTTTAATATAACAGAAATTTATTTTATTAAAGTTAAAAAATTACATTTTGTACGGGAAATTTGTTATATGACCCTTTTAATAGAAATTAAATTACTAACTTTAAGTAAAAAATTAAGAAGTAAGTGTATAGTATCGAAGTAATTGGATGTTCATTCAATTGTTCAACAGTTAGGGAGTAGTTTCTTATACCTGAATGAAGAAGTTTCTAGAGTAACACTAGTTGTACTTCGTCATTACTAGCGTGTGCAGTATCGTTTTTATACCTCTCTCTCTCCATTTACTTGTGAGATACTCTTGGAGAATTATTGAACATACAGCAGCATAAAAAGAGAAATATGTTCTTTTCATCTGAAAATTTGACGAAAGGATAAAAGATATGCTTTCATCTCTTTCTATTTTTAGATGTTTTTGAATGAATATATCTAGAAATATTAGATTTAGAGCCAATTTGTATATACTTATTTACATAAAATGTAAAAAAAAAAATATTATTTTAATAGTAAAGATATCAAATATTAATGTTAAAGATATCAAATGTGAATAAGAATGATATCAAACATTAAAATAAAAATATAAACTTACTTTTAAAGAGACATAAAACGTTATAGAAACGGTTCAAATATTGATAAAAATAACATGAAATCTTTATTATAAAATATCAAAAGTTAGTAGTAAATATGATATCAAATCTTTTTTTGGAAAGATTATTTTAATATAAAATATTAGCTGTTGTCAAATTTTATAGGAACATCAAATATTACTAAAAATAACGTCGGGTGTTAGGGAAATGGTAACAAATACCACAAAACGATAGGTATTTTAAAAGTATTACTAAAAAGGACGAACATTTTATTAAAAATACATTAAATATTACTCAAAAGTTTTTTTCATAACCGTCGTGGGTTCGGTCAGGCCCACAATGAGAGCGGCCGGATGATGAGGCACATTTCCGAAATTTATCGCTTATGAAAAATTCCTGGGAAGCTGATTGTCTGAATTCGATTCCGGGTCCTCAGGGCAGTAAGCTGATGCCTTCACTGCCTTGGCCGTTCTTTAAGCGTTAATACTAGTATCTAACATTATACTATATAAATTTTATAAGTCTGTATAAGTGTCCAAATGAACATATTGTATATATATATATACAATATGTACATTTGGTATTGATATAGATCAGGGGCTTTGCAACCGATTTATATCAATACTAATTTTTAACAGATGCCCTTCAAAATAATAACTTACATTAGCGATGAAAAAGTAACATACCTGTGATCAATTATTAGCTTGCGTTCTAGTATATAATATATAGTCGAACCTCTAATATAGGCCACCTCCCAATAACGGCCATTTTTTTCACGGTCGAATAAAAAGGTATAAAAAATAACCCCAAAACAACTGTCATTTTTATGTTCCCGTCAGTGGCTGTTGTTTACACGTTTGAATGTATTAATTTACTATTAATTTAATATCAAATCACAAACATAAAAATTATATTAAAAACGCTAAAATATATATATAAAATAATTAATTTTTATATTTTATGAATATGCCTAAGAGAATTTTATTCGATTTTTCTGAATAATAAAATTTAATGAGATCTACGGAGACAAATTTGATGGTATTGATAATGGAATTGAATCATTCTTGTAGTCGTTTTGGATAGCAAATGATAGATATATCTCTGGTTATTGTAATGTAAAGTCGTCACCTTGTCTAAGAGATATATGGCATGATAAAGCAACATGGCTTTTCAATCCATTCTCGATTAAAATTCTATCTTTTGAGGAAGGACTTTATTAACTTTCTTTATATAAAGAATATTGGCAATAATGCAACTGATTGTCATTCTTCAGAAATATGTCAATATAACCTGTTTTATTATAAATATCTGTAGCGTTAATAATAAGTAATACTTCGATAAGCTCAAGTTCTATTATTACTTATTCTGAGGCTTGAAATTTGTTGTGATTCGAATAATATACCTCTTTTCCACTTGTTTTGCCTTTTGGTGAATTTGAAAAAGTTTAATCATCAATCCTCTCGGTGCATTCCTGCTGCCTTCTTACATTTAATCTCTTCTTCATCGATCTTCGTAAGCCAACTGCTCTTCAACTATCAAAACATGACCGTGATATCTTTTATATTTTCTCTAAATAAATTTTGATGTCTCACTAAATCTAGTATTAAATATAAAAGTAACTCGTTTTAATAGTCTATTATGTGATAAATTATGCTTACAGGAATGATTAATTTATAATTAATTACANTTATTTATAATAATATTTTTAATTATTAAATATTCAATATGAAAGGATATTAAATAAGAATAATCACTATTAAAGAATATTAATTTTAATTATTTATAATTTAATGAATATAAAAGTGACACCTAAACTCTTCCATTATTGATAATTGAATAATTTAAAAGCATGAAATATTGAATTAAAGTATTTAAAATTTAACAATATTTTTATTCTTATACATTAGGTTATGGAAATTCATATTACATGTATTATTCGTTAATTTTAACAAATTTTTATTCATTTGTTAAGAATATACAATACTAAAAGTTATAATAAAAAATGATATATTATATTTATATAATATAATTAATTTTTATTTTTTATATAATTATTTAAAACATCATCTACATTTGCAAAATTTATATGATGATATTGATTCTAAATTTAATGAGATGTTCTAAATCTGAATAAATACTTATTCATTTATAATTTTATTGCATCTGTTTAATATATTAATATATTAGCTGTTTACGTAATATATACAATAAATATGTTACGCAGATCAATAAATTTTCAAATTATTTTAAAAGTTAAATAAATTCAATCATAAAAACACAATCGCATTTCCCTTTTTTTCCAAATGTTTTTTATTTGATATATTTAAATAACTTTTTATCTGTTTATTAACACAAAACACCTGTGATGCGAGTTGAAAATACGACCCAATTTTGCCAAAACCGAGTGACTAATACTGCAAAAGTGACGAAAGTTTAGAAGAGTGAAGTGTGCAGAACCTGCAGATGCCGATCTTTGTATCAAACAGATGCAGCCTTTTTTTTAATAAAGTCGCCTAGAAAGAAACTATTTGCTATCTTAAATAAAATTTGAAGAAAGTAGCGGCATTAATTCTCCTATATGAGTTCAACTTTCAAAGAAATTAATTAAATGTTACTAAAATGGATAACGTGAAGATAATTAAAAAGTGAGTATATTGGAGGATATAACTTTCTAACAACATCAAATTATTCAATTAATTATCTATCTAGGGCGTGACTAAATATTTAAAATAATGAATGAATATACTACATGTTTATTTTTGCAGAAATATTTATGTTTATCTAGAACATTTGTATAATTAATATATTGAGTGATATGAATTAAAATTAGTTATGTCTACTCGACCATTTAATATAGAAAAATGTAGACTTATTTTTAAAAAATTACTTTCAAATAAGATGTTTTTTATTATATATATAACAGGAAATTTGCCTTATATTTTCCGCAGGATTCTAGAGAGTAACTGAAAATTCCAGGTTGGTTAAAGGATTTAGGAGTTAACAGTGTGGATAAAATTAAGGGACGGGTGGAGTTCGTTGTTTTATGGTATCCCATATTTTCCGCAAGGCCCTGGAGAGTAAGTATAAAAAATTTGGTGCAAATCGGTCAGAGGGTTTAGGTTAGTTGGTTTGACGAATACACGCAACACACGGGCGATCTGTAATGGGGCGAGTCCCTGGAGGATCTTCCATGAAAAAATAACTCCTATTTAAGTGTTAGACATATGAACAAAACTACATGCGGCATGTCCGTTGTTGAGGTGCGAACCCGCGACCATCTACCAATGCTTAATGGTTCACGCTGTTATAAATACAATAGAGTTTTGCAACGTATTGGTGAAACGCTATAGAAAGATAATCACTCAAATTTTATTACACCGAAGGGTACAATTTTCCTGAAACTCTAACAGAATAATATCCGAGTTTCCACATGGTCCATGTTAAAAATGACGTTAAATGCATTTTGTTTTAATTACAGTGTTAGGAAAAATTTTTTTACAATATATGAAGTAGATTTTAATATTAATTAAACCCAGGAAAATTTTAGTAATTTCCTACTGTACAAATTTATCCAATATATAATGTAGTGGATAAATCTAAATAAGGTCATACACGAAGCTTCAATTGTGATGTTGATGATCTATCGATTTTTCTTTGTTTGATCTTATTTTATAATCACTAATATATTAATACTATTAATAATAATACAGTATATCGAATTCGTAATTTATACTTACATATATATACTCTAAAATGTACAGAAATAGTATAATTTTAAAAGATATAGCAATAGCTAAACCTCTGAAAAAAGTCCACTAAAAAGAGAATAAAATAATCCGGTAACGAGTTGCATAACTTTCCCGGCAACATTTAAAATTTTGGTGGCGTCATCTGTTATAATATTTTATTTTTAAAACTTTTTATGTTTTTAACTATTATAAAATGGCAAATAGCTTAATTTTGAGGGCAGGGAGGGTTTTATCAAAAATTTTAAATTAACGAGTAAAATCCTCATTAAGTCCTACTCTATCCGAGATACACACGACCCCCTTTATTTCTCCACCCCTCGACCATTAATCACCAACACTTATTAGCATCCCCCTAATAAACAGACAACCCTGCTAAATTTCAGAAATTTTCGACAAAAAGCACAAGAGTTATTAAGCTTCAAAGAGGCTGAACAAAATCGTGCCCCCCCCACACACTGACATCCATTCATACAGAAAATCCCCAAATTTTTTTTACATTTCTCTATCTTTCAAGGTTCCCGAGTCCAAAAATGTAAAAATCTGGGGGTCATTTTTTTTTACCTATTGCCATACCTTCCCTCTGTTATATTAAAAATGGCTGTTGTTTAGAGATTACTTTATATACATTTTTGCTTAAAAATAGTTTATGAAAAACGATCGCTCGCGATTTAGGGGTGGCCGTTATCGGAGGTTTTGCTGTATTTTATATATTAAAATTATATGAAATTTTACGTATTTTAAACCTTACACATTATGTAATTTAATGATCATTTTATTATAGTCTATGTATATTTTTTCAGAAATTTCTCATTTACAATATTAATAAATTAAGAAAGAGATTAGCAAAAATACATGCACGGCTTAGTTATAAAATCTTTCTTGAAACATAAGCGAATTTTTTTTCTTACGACATATTATAATGAAACATGTTATAAAATTACTATTGTATCTTTAAGAATTTGCTTATATCTTCTTTAATAAATGGTTCTGAACATAGAGAAAGAGTAATGTTATTTTATGGAGTCAGTGTATAAAAGAATGCAACTGCACAAATTTACGGTAAAAACATATCTTACTTAATTTCAAAATATGATGGAATTGTTTAAATTTAAATACCTATTTTACAAATGTAATAAGTATAATTTTTGCTCATTTATTTTTTCAAGAAGCCCATCAGTGGCTGAGTAGATAAAAACATAAAATCACTGAACATTGATCGCGGTTCTGATCAACAGACTGGTAATGTAGAGTTTCCCTTTACGTGTCTAACACCTAAATAGGGCCATTTTCCCATAGAACGTTTTCCCGGGACACATCTTTTCCTTGACATACACCCTATGTGTTCCGTTACCTTACATCTGTGATTTTCTATTGGAGTGCGAAAATAACATTTTCAGAGGTGCCGCAAAATGTAATGGCGAGCAGCACCATAACACTTCTTTTGTGTATTACTTAAAATATGACAAGTTCAATAATTCTATATTGATAAAGAACTAGAGGTGCTGCAAGAAAAAATTATCAAGTTGATGTGCTTCTATAACAAAAAGATTGAAAAACACTGCCTTTTATCACAATCCAATTCTGCAAGACGAAAAGTTTCTGTACTAAATAATTTTGATGATTTCATAAAATTATTGAAAAATTTATTTTGAAACTTAGATTGCCTTTAACGCCTTAAACATAGGCAGCATAGAAGTTTATAATAATTAACAGAAATTTAATTAATTGCTAGATAAAACCGTTTGTTCTTAATTAAAATTGTTATTTTTAATTGCACAATAATTAATTATGACTCAATGCTTACTTGTATTCTTCGATACGCAAAGCCTACTTATTATATTAATGCAGTACACTTAAATTATCACAGAGTGTGAAAGGGATGACATCAAAGGAATTGGGGATCCAGCTTTCATCAAACCAACAAACCCAAACTCTCTAACCGATCTGCACCAAATTTTTCCTACTTATTCTCTAGAATGATGCGGAAAATATAGATTATCACAAAATCTTTATGGTAGAATATATTTTCTGTAGTGTCCTAGATAGCAACTGTGAAAAGTTTTATCCAAATCTGTCAAAGAGTTTAGAAATTCATAAGGAACACGCAGATTAAAAAGTATCAAAAGGATAAAATCAGGGGAGAGGTTACGGTTCTGTGGTAACACGTAATTTTCCGCAGGATCCTAAATAGTAATTATGAATTTGGTTGCAGATCAGTCAGAGGATTTAGGTTAGTTGGTTGGATGAATACGGTTACACAACATATGGATGATCTGCAATGAGTTGACTCCCGGGAGGCTCTTCTATGAAAAAAAATGGCTCCTATTTAGGTGTTAGACTCATGAAGAAAATCCAGAAAACTCAATGTGGCCAATAGCTGATAAAAACTACCAGTAATCGGTAGTTTTTATTCACTCGGCCATCAGAGAACGGAGGTATAGGAGTTAATAGGACAAATAAAATCAGGGGATGGGATGAGATATCGGGATTTCATAGTAGCCTATGATTTCCTCAGAATCCTAGAAACTATGAGAAATTTAACGCACTTCGGTCAACATGTTTTCTATATGCATGAAGCATGTTTTCTATATACTTCTAATAAATTTATATAGACAGGCATAATATTTATATAGACTACATAGATTTAATATCTAAATATTAAACATAAGATGTCAGAATTATTAGGATATTTCTTATTTGGAATCCTAAAGGATACATGAAAGATGTAAATCATAAATCGTACATATTTAAAACTTAAATTGAAAGAAATATTATTTAAATTACAAAAATTATCTCTATCACAAATATTTAAGATCTTCCACTCATTTAAAATACTGAAAACTATATATAATCATTTTTGTTGTTATAAATATTTGAAGTATTCGTAATTTAAACGCACACACGCACACAAAAACAAAATATATTTCAATTTAAATAATTTAAAGTTTAAAGAATATAAATTCTCATGAATTTAATAAATTTGATGTCTTTAAAATTTTATTCAAAACTGTAACTTTCTGTGTATTTTATTAGATTTTACTGAATAAAAATTGTGTTCAATTAACGTTCGTATATGCATTATATAATGTGGTGTAAATAAATTTATTATTCTATTTAGTAATTGTTAATTAATCAATTAATCAATCAGAAATTTAAAGCCAATTTTGACGATTATCATCCGAGATATATACAGATGCGGTAATTTCTCGTATGTGTTCTATACTTACACAATTATAAAATATTTGCTATTTTTAATTTTTATTATAACTATTAGTTAATTATTAATTCTGTTTCCGACATAATATCTTCGCGAATATAATTTAGAAGAAAACAACTTCTGAAACGTTGTTTGAAAAGTCATTTTATAGCAGATTTGATCGATAACAGGATGGCCGAGCGGTTAAACTGCTAACTCATCACTCTGTGGTCCCGGTATCGAATCCTCAGGAGTTTTTGGGGGTAGAACATCCTTATATGTCTTGTTTCGTTGCCATCTTATTGTGTGCCTAGTCTTCCACAATGAACTTGCTAAAATAAAATTTTACAGAACAAAAATAGCTTTAAAAAAGTAGTTTTCGTTAGAATAGCGAGTGTATTCATTCGTTTTTCCCGTTATGCTTACAAGTTTATAAATAGTTTAAGGTTAAACATCGTAAATAGCATTTGCACAATAACTCATTATACTTATAATATTATAATTTGAAAATAATATTACTAACAAATAACGATCCAAAATTTCTTTACTCGATCGAGCACAAGTTCCTTTAATAATCTTAAATTTTACAATTTAAATCTAAAAATACAGATAGGCCTATATAAATCAGCCTCTATCGATTTAATCATCATATTTAGACTACTGAATACATATTTAGAATATAATATGTATTCAGTATACATATAATAGAATTTAATCATACATATTTAGACTTTGTTATCTTGAAATAATACAACATGCACATTCTTCCATAATTCATTTTCATCATTTGAAGTGTTCTTGCAAACATTATTCGCGAATTGTTCTAAGCCTTTTAGCGCAAGAAAATCGAAATTCATTCTTCTTAGTCGCCTTGTTCGATAAAGTAACGTCGATGTCGATTGGATTCTTTATAATGACTACTCCAATTGGCAATCTTTACAACTTTATTCTATGACGAAAGTTTAGATTATAACGTTAAAACGAAGACTTTTATAACGAAAAATACCAATATGCCTTAAGAAAGAATCAAGTTACTCTTGCATTATTTGCTAGTCTCTTCAGTTATTCCTTAAATATTTTTACAAATCATTAGGCTACAACATTTCAATAAAAATATTTATATAATTTTTAAGAAATAATTAAAAGAAAACTAGCGTTTATCTTTCTCTTTACAGATTTACCTGTCTTCATTTAATTTTAACTTGAATATTCTGACATTTATCCTAGTTAATGATTTGCTTCTCTCTACAGATTTGTGTCCAATTATTCTTTCAATGAAAAACATTTCAATAAAAGTTCATGCGTGAAACTAATACACATTATTTTCTCTCTTTATTTAAATTTAAAATTACATTTTAACTAGTGTAAAAATGTTTAAATATTTCTAATCAGTTATAATTATAGTGTAGTTGTCAATGCTTTCATAAGAACTAAATGACAGCATTGAAGTAAATGGTTTTATTTTTATCNTAAAGAAATTTTAATGTAACAGAAATTTATTTTATTAAAGTTAAAAAATTACATTTTGTACGGGAAATTTGTTATATGACCCTTTTAATAGAAATTAAATTACTAACTTTAAGTAAAAAATTAAGAAGTAAGTGTATAGTATCGAAGTAATTGGATGTTCATTCAATTGTTCAACAGTTAGGGAGTAGTTTCTTATACCTGAATGAAGAAGTTTCTAGAGTAACACTAGTTGTACTTCGTCATTACTAGCGTGTGCAGTATCGTTTTTATACCTCTCTCTCTCCATTTACTTGTGAGATACTCTTGGAGAATTATTGAACATACAGCAGCATAAAAAGAGAAATATGTTCTTTTCATCTGAAAATTTGACGAAAGGATAAAAGATATGCTTTCATCTCTTTCTATTTTTAGATGTTTTTGAATGAATATATCTAGAAATATTAGATTTAGAGCCAATTTGTATATACTTATTTACATAAAATGTAAAAAAAAAAATATTATTTTAATAGTAAAGATATCAAATATTAATGTTAAAGATATCAAATGTGAATAAGAATGATATCAAACATTAAAATAAAAATATAAACTTACTTTTAAAGAGACATAAAACGTTATAGAAACGGTTCAAATATTGATAAAAATAACATGAAATCTTTATTATAAAATATCAAAAGTTAGTAGTAAATATGATATCAAATCTTTTTTTGGAAAGATTATTTTAATATAAAATATTAGCTGTTGTCAAATTTTATAGGAACATCAAATATTACTAAAAATAACGTCGTGTGTTAGGGAAATGGTAACAAATACCACAAAACGATAGGTATTTTAAAAGTATTACTAAAAAGGACGAACATTTTATTAAAAATACATTAAATATTACTCAAAAGTTTTTTTCATAACCGTCGTGGGTTCGGTCAGGCCCACAATGAGAGCGGCCGGATGATGAGGCACATTTCCGAAATTTATCGCTTATGAAAAATTCCTGGGAAGCTGATTGTCTGAATTCGATTCCGGGTCCTCAGGGCAGTAAGCTGATGCCTTCACTGCCTTGGCCGTTCTTTAAGCGTTAATACTAGTATCTAACATTATACTATATAAATTTTATAAGTCTGTATAAGTGTCCAAATGAACATATTGTATATATATATATACAATATGTACATTTGGTATTGATATAGATCAGAGGCTTTGCAACCGATCTATATCAATACCAATCTTTAGCAGATGCCCTTCAAAATAATAACTTACATTAGTTAGCGATGAAAAAGTAACATACCTGTGATCAATTATTAGCTTGTGTTCTAATATATAATATATAGTCAAACCTCTAATACAGGCCACCTCCCAACAACTGCCATTTTTTTCACGGTCGAATAAAAAGGTATAAAAAATAACCCCAAAACAACTGTCATTTTTATGTTCCCGTCAGTGGCTGTTATTTACAAGTTTGAATGTATTAATTTACTATTAATTTAATATCAAATCACAAACATAAAAATTATATTAAAAATGCTAAAATATATATATAAAATAATTAATTTTTATATTTTATGAATATGCCTAAGAGAATTTTATTCGATTTTTCTGAATAATAAAATTTAATGAGATCTACGGAGACAAATTTGATGGTATTGATAATGGAATTGAATCATTCTTGTAGTCGTTTTGGATAGCAAATGATAGATATATCTCTGGTTATTGTAATGTAAAGTCGTCACCTTGTCTAAGAGATATATGGCATGATAAAGCAACATGGCTTTTCAATCCATTCTCGATTAAAATTCTATCTTTTGAGGAAGGACTTTATTAACTTTCTTTATATAAAGAATATTGGCAATAATGCAACTGATTGTCATTCTTCAGAAATATGTCAATATAACCTGTTTTATTATAAATATCTGTAGCGTTAATAATAAGTAATACTTCGATAAGCTCAAGTTCTATTATTACTTATTCTGAGGCTTGAAATTTGTTGTGATTCGAATAATATACCTCTTTTCCACTTGTTTTGCCTTTTGGTGAATTTGAAAAAGTTTAATCATCAATCCTCTCGGTGCATTCCTGCTGCCTTCTTACATTTAATCTCTTCTTCATCGATCTTCGTAAGCCAACTGCTCTTCAACTATCAAAACATGACCGTGATATCTTTTATATTTTCTCTAAATAAATTTTGATGTCTCACTAAATCTAGTATTAAATATAAAAGTAACTCGTTTTAATAGTCTATTATGTGATAAATTATGCTTACAGGAATGATTAATTTATAATTAATTACATTTATGTTCTTAAATTTTTAATATAAGAATATAATTAGTTTAATTGTGTTTATTTTACTATATTATGATAAAAAAATAAAATAATATTTTACTATAATAAATAATATTTTAAAAAGCTGGCGACGTTATTGCTGGACTTTCCTGAGATTCTGTATCTGTTTTCATCTCTAATAATTGCTACCATTAACTTGAAGTCTTCAGATTGGTTCGAGCGATATTAAAGAGGTGAGCCCCATCTCCCAAACCAATGGTTTGATTTTCTTGAAAATTTCTAGAAACATTTCTACCTAATACTCAAACCTCTCTGAAAAATGTCAGAAAATTTCGACAAAAGCTACATGAGTTATTAAATTTTAAAGTTGGTAAAAAAAAATCGTATCCCTCACACACACACACACTAACATCCATATATATAGGGGGAAAAACCCAACTTTTTTGCATTTCTCGACGCTTTAAGGTCCCAAAAATGTAAAATTCTTGGATGGATCATTTTTTTCATCGATCGCCGTACTTCCCCCAGTTATACAATCACCGGAAAAATAAAATACTGTACAGTTAAATTTGCTTTAACATGTAACTTGATCCAATGTAACATCAAATTTTAAATATTTAATCTTATGTTAATTTTATTACAAAATAAATAAACTTATTAAATATTTTAATAAAACATTTTAAAATTAATTTAAATAACTTTTTATCTGTTTATTAACACAAAACACCTGTGATGCGAGTTGAAAATACGACCCAATTTTGCCAAAACCGAGTGACTAATACTGCAAAAGTGACGAAAGTTTAGAAGAGTGAAGTGTGCAGAACCTGCAGATGCCGATCTTTGTATCAAACAGATGCAGCCTTTTTTTTAATAAAGTCGCCTAGAAAGAAACTATTTGCTATCTTAAATAAAATTTGAAGAAAGTAGCGGCATTAATTCTCCTATATGAGTTCAACTTTCAAAGAAATTAATTAAATGTTACTAAAATGGATAACGTGAAGATAATTAAAAAGTGAGTATATTGGAGGATATAACTTTCTAACAACATCAAATTATTCAATTAATTATCTATCTAGGGCGTGACTAAATATTTAAAATAATGAATGAATATACTACATGTTTATTTTTGCAGAAATATTTATGTTTATCTAGAACATTTGTATAATTAATATATTGAGTGATATGAATTAAAATTAGTTATGTCTACTCGACCATTTAATATAGAAAAATGTAGACTTATTTTTAAAAAATTACTTTCAAATAAGATGTTTTTTATTATATATATAACAGGAAATTTACCTTATATTTTCCGCAGGATTCTAGAGAGTAACTGAAAATTCCAGGTTGGTTAAAGGATTTAGGAGTTAACAGTGTGGATAAAATTAAGGGACGGGTGGAGTTCGTTGTTTTATGGTATCCCATATTTTCCGCAAGGCCCTGGAGAGTAAGTATAAAAAATTTGGTGCAAATCGGTCAGAGGGTTTAGGTTAGTTGGTTTGACGAATACACGCAACACACGGGCGATCTGTAATGGGGCGAGTCCCTGGAGGATCTTCCATGAAAAAATAACTCCTATTTAAGTGTTAGACATATGAACAAAACTACATGCGGCATGTCCGTTGTTGAGGTGCGAACCCGCGACCATCTACCAATGCTTAATGGTTCACGCTGTTATAAATACAATAGAGTTTTGCAACGTATTGGTGAAACGCTATAGAAAGATAATCACTCAAATTTTATTACACCGAAGGGTACAATTTTCCTGAAACTCTAACAGAATAATATCCGAGTTTCCACATGGTCCATGTTAAAAATGACGTTAAATGCATTTTGTTTTAATTACAGTGTTAGGAAAAATTTTTTTACAATATATGAAGTAGATTTTAATATTAATTAAACTCAGGAAAATTTTAGTAATTTCCTACTGTACAGATTTATCCAATATATAATGTAGTGGATAAATCTAAATAAGGTCATACACGAAGCTTCAATTGTGATGTTGATGATCTATCGATTTTTCTTTGTTTGATCTTATTTTATAATCACTAATATATTAATACTATTAATAATAATACAGTATATCGAATTCGTAATTTATACTTACATATATATACTCTAAAATGTACAGAAATAGTATAATTTTAAAAGATATAGCAATAGCTAAACCTCTGAAAAAAGTCCACTAAAAAGAGAATAAAATAATCCGGTAACGAGTTGCATAACTTTCCCGGCAACATTTAAAATTTTGGTGGCGTCATCTGTTATAATATTTTATTTTTAAAACTTTTTATGTTTTTAACTATTATAAAATGGCAAATAGCTTAATTTTGAGGGCAGGGAGGGTTTTATCAAAAATTTTAAATTAACGAGTAAAATCCTCATTAAGTCCTACTCTATCCGAGATACACACGACCCCCTTTATTTCTCCACCCCTCGACCATTAATCACCAACACTTATTAGCATCCCCCTAATAAACAGACAACCCTGCTAAATTTCAGAAATTTTCGACAAAAAGCACAAGAGTTATTAAGCTTCAAAGAGGCTGAACAAAATCGTGCCCCCCCCACACACTGACATCCATTCATACAGAAAATCCCCAAATTTTTTTTACATTTCTCTATCTTTCAAGGTTCCCGAGTCCAAAAATGTAAAAATCTGGGGGTCATTTTTTTTTACCTATTGCCATACCTTCCCTCTGTTATATTAAAAATGGCTGTTGTTTAGAGATTACTTTATATACATTTTTGCTTAAAAATAGTTTATGAAAAACGATCGCTCGCGATTTAGGGGTGGCCGTTATCGGAGGTTTTGCTGTATTTTATATATTAAAATTATATGAAATTTTACGTATTTTAAACCTTACACATTATGTAATTTAATGATCATTTTATTATAGTCTATGTATATTTTTTCAGAAATTTCTCATTTACAATATTAATAAATTAAGAAAGAGATTAGCAAAAATACATGCACGGCTTAGTTATAAAATCTTTCTTGAAACATAAGCGAATTTTTTTTCTTACGACATATTATAATGAAACATGTTATAAAATTACTGTTGTATCTTTAAGAATTTGCTTATATCTTCTTTAATAAATGGTTCTGAACATAGAGAAAGAGTAATGTTATTTTATGGAGTCAGTGTATAAAAGAATGCAACTGCACAAATTTACGGTAAAAACATATCTTACTTAATTTCAAAATATGATGGAATTGTTTAAATTTAAATACCTATTTTACAAATGTAATAAGTATAATTTTTGCTCATTTATTTTTTCAAGAAGCCCATCAGTGGCTGAGTAGATAAAAACATAAAATCACTGAACATTGATCGCGGTTCTGATCAACAGACTGGTAATGTAGAGTTTCCCTTTACGTGTCTAACACCTAAATAGGGCCATTTTCCCATAGAACGTTTTCCCGGGACACATCTTTTCCTTGACATACACCCTATGTGTTCCGTTACCTTACATCTGTGATTTTCTATTGGAGTGCGAAAATAACATTTTCAGAGGTGCCGCAAAATGTAATGGCGAGCAGCACCATAACACTTCTTTTGTGTATTACTTAAAATATGACAAGTTCAATAATTCTATATTGATAAAGAACTAGAGGTGCTGCAAGAAAAAATTATCAAGTTGATGTGCTTCTATAACAAAAATATTGAAAAACACTGCCTTTTATCACAATCCAATTTTGCAAGACGAAAAGTTTCTGTACTAAATAATTTTGATGATTTCATAAAATTATTGAAAAATTTATTTTGAAACTTAGATTGCCTTTAACGCCTTAAACATAGGCAGCATAGAAGTTTATAATAATTAACAGAAATTTAATTAATTGCTAGATAAAACCGTTTGTTCTTAATTAAAATTGTTATTTTTAATTGCACAATAATTAATTATGACTCAATGCTTACTTGTATTCTTCGATACGCAAAGCCTACTTATTATATTAATGCAGTACACTTAAATTATCACAGAGTGTGAAAGGGATGACATCAAAGGAATTGGGGATCCAGCTTTCATCAAACCAACAAACCCAAACTCTCTAACCGATCTGCACCAAATTTTTCCTACTTATTCTCTAGAATGATGCGGAAAATATAGATTATCACAAAATCTTTATGGTAGAATATATTTTCTGTAGTGTCCTAGATAGCAACTGTGAAAAGTTTTATCCAAATCTGTCAAAGAGTTTAGAAATTCATAAGGAACACGCAGATTAAAAAGTATCAAAAGGATAAAATCAGGGGAGAGGTTACGGTTCTGTGGTAACACGTAATTTTCCGCAGGATCCTAAATAGTAATTATGAATTTGGTTGCAGATCAGTCAGAGGATTTAGGTTAGTTGGTTGGATGAATACGGTTACACAACATATGGATGATCTGCAATGAGTTGACTCCCGGGAGGCTCTTCTATGAAAAAAAATGGCTCCTATTTAGGTGTTAGACTCATGAAGAAAATCCAGAAAACTCAATGTGGCCAATAGCTGATAAAAACTACCAGTAATCGGTAGTTTTTATTCACTCGGCCATCAGAGAACGGAGGTATAGGAGTTAATAGGACAAATAAAATCAGGGGATGGGATGAGATATCGGGATTTCATAGTAGCCTATGATTTCCTCAGAATCCTAGAAACTATGAGAAATTTAACGCACTTCGGTCAACATGTTTTCTATATGCATGAAGCATGTTTTCTATATACTTCTAATAAATTTATATAGACAGGCATAATATTTATATAGACTACATAGATTTAATATCTAAATATTAAACATAAGATGTCAGAATTATTAGGATATTTCTTATTTGGAATCCTAAAGGATACATGAAAGATGTAAATCATAAATTGTACATATTTAAAACTTAAATTGAAAGAAATATTATTTAAATTACAAAAATTATCTCTATCACAAATATTTAAGATCTTCCACTCATTTAAAATACTGAAAACTATATATAATCATTTTTGTTGTTATAAATATTTGAAGTATTCGTAATTTAAACGCACACACGCACACAAAAACAAAATATATTTCAATTTAAATAATTTAAAGTTTAAAGAATATAAATTCTCATGAATTTAATAAATTTGATGTCTTTAAAATTTTATTCAAAACTGTAACTTTCTGTGTATTTTATTAGATTTTACTGAATAAAAATTGTGTTCAATTAACGTTCGTATATGCATTATATAATGTGGTGTAAATAAATTTATTATTCTATTTAGTAATTGTTAATTAATCAATTAATCAATCAGAAATTTAAAGCCAATTTTGACGATTATCATCCGAGATATATACAGATGCGGTAATTTCTCGTATGTGTTCTATACTTACACAATTATAAAATATTTGCTATTTTTAATTTTTATTATAACTATTAGTTAATTATTAATTCTGTTTCCGACATAATATCTTCGCGAATATAATTTAGAAGAAAACAACTTCTGAAACGTTGTTTGAAAAGTCATTTTATAGCAGATTTGATCGATAACAGGATGGCCGAGCGGTTAAACTGCTAACTCATCACTCTGTGGTCCCGGTATCGAATCCTCAGGAGTTTTTGGGGGTAGAACATCCTTATATGTCTTGTTTCGTTGCCATCTTATTGTGTGCCTAGTCTTCCACAATGAACTTGCTAAAATAAAATTTTACAGAACAAAAATAGCTTTAAAAAAGTAGTTTTCGTTAGAATAGCGAGTGTATTCATTCGTTTTTCCCGTTATGCTTACAAGTTTATAAATAGTTTAAGGTTAAACATCGTAAATAGCATTTGCACAATAACTCATTATACTTATAATATTATAATTTGAAAATAATATTACTAACAAATAACGATCCAAAATTTCTTTACTCGATCGAGCACAAGTTCCTTTAATAATCTTAAATTTTACAATTTAAATCTAAAAATACAGATAGGCCTATATAAATCAGCCTCTATCGATTTAATCATCATATTTAGACTACTGAATACATATTTAGAATATAATATGTATTCAGTATACATATAATAGAATTTAATCATACATATTTAGACTTTGTTATCTTGAAATAATACAACATGCACATTCTTCCATAATTCATTTTCATCATTTGAAGTGTTCTTGCAAACATTATTCGCGAATTGTTCTAAGCCTTTTAGCGCAAGAAAATCGAAATTCATTCTTCTTAGTCGCCTTGTTCGATAAAGTAACGTCGATGTCGATTGGATTCTTTATAATGACTACTCCAATTGGCAATCTTTACAACTTTATTCTATGACGAAAGTTTAGATTATAACGTTAAAACGAAGACTTTTATAACGAAAAATACCAATATGCCTTAAGAAAGAATCAAGTTACTCTTGCATTATTTGCTAGTCTCTTCAGTTATTCCTTAAATATTTTTACAAATCATTAGGCTACAACATTTCAATAAAAATATTTATATAATTTTTAAGAAATAATTAAAAGAAAACTAGCGTTTATCTTTCTCTTTACAGATTTACCTGTCTTCATTTAATTTTAACTTGAATATTCTGACATTTATCCTAGTTAATGATTTGCTTCTCTCTACAGATTTGTGTCCAATTATTCTTTCAATGAAAAACATTTCAATAAAAGTTCATGCGTGAAACTAATACACATTATTTTCTCTCTTTATTTAAATTTAAAATTACATTTTAACTAGTGTAAAAATGTTTAAATATTTCTAATCAGTTATAATTATAGTGTAGTTGTCAATGCTTTCATAAGAACTAAATGACAGCATTGAAGTAAATGGTTTTATTTTTATCTTTATATTATTTTGTATAAAATAATTAATTATTTTTCAATAAATAATAAAAATATTTATTTATTTTTTTAAAATTATTTATTGAATGAAAAGAGTAAATACAAACGTATGATATGTTATTTTTATTGCAGGATATTGAAGAAACCAAAGAAAATTTTGAATTAATAATATACTTTAATTACATTTATATTGTTTTTATTAAACTTATTATATATTAAACTTGCGAATAAAATTAATAATTTCTAATATTATTAAATAAATATTTCTATTGAAATCAATAAATATGTAGAATGAAATTAGTTTATAATTAATATATAGAAATTTATTTATATTTAAGTCTATATAAAAATGTATAAAATGTAATTTCATTTTTATACTATTAAAAATTTAGTTTCTACTCATTAATTTAATGAAAAATTATCCTCTGAAATTATTCTTATAAATTTTCAGTTAGAAATTTGCATTTTACAACGTTCTTACGCTTTATATCGTTAATTAAAACGGATAAAAAAAGTTCAAAAAGTAATCTTTTGTCGGTATTTAGAAGTTCAAACTTAACAAACTGTCAAATTTAATTAAACAACGATAAACGGAAATAAAAAACAATATAGGAAAATGAAATTGCTACTGATTTTTTTCTGTTTTTTTTTTTTTTTACAAATAATGAAGTGCATTTAATATTGAATGCTTAGGTTAGAAATTACATCTAAAAATGACTTCCTTCTTTATGAATCTTTATACTTAAACGATTTCCACCTAAATAGAATAAGAAAATTAATTTGTTTATTATTAAATATTGGCTTTTATAATTCTAAATACAGTCGAATTATTTTAGAAAAGATCGTGAATATTTTATATATGATATTTATAAATATTTAATCAAGCAGATATTGAAAATTCAATCATTTCTCTAAAACAAATCTAATAAATTTTTGCATGAGATCGTCCTCTTTTTAAATAATATAAATTTACAGGAAATAAGAATTTTTCCAACTTGAAAATTTAAAAAAATAAAATGGTATTAATCGTCATCTGGTGGTGATGGATATCGGGTAATTTCGTTGGTATTACATTCTTTAAGAATGGGAGCAATGCAAGAAAAATTTTGTCATATCGAAAATCATTATAATCTTCACAATGTCCTACAACAAATATCTATTCATTCAAACTCTCTTATCTACTGATTCGTTTTTCTATTTTTAGTCATTTCCTGGTTAAATTATAAAGTCATTTTTCATAAAATTCTAATTTAAAATATTAATTAAAGTAAATAGAACTGTTATTAATATAGGCTATTAAATTTTTCATTAAAGAAAACGTTAGGAAATTTATAAGACAGTATTTTAAAAGACAATATTGTAAAAAGTAAAAATTCAATGTTCTATTTTGCCTCTTTTTTACTATTATTTCTCATTTTTTAAATTTATAAATGCAATTATGTAAGCTTTAAAGTCATTTTCTATGACTGAAAATTGTATTAATTAATAAAGTATAGGCCTAAATAAGTCGTGCATTACTCATCGAAAATAAATGATTTCTTTTAAAAAATAAAACAATTGTCCGGCTTATCAAATTGATAGATGCATTGGAATAAAATCAACAAATTTACATTTAAATGTTTCTTTAAGATTCATGCATGCGGCATTAAAACTATTAACTGTAAATTATTACCTACAACATTTATTTAATCGTAATTGAATTATTAACGACTAAACATATGAGGCTAAATAATTAGGTAATTTATCTTTATCATATTCCTTTTCCAATAATGATATTTACAAGAGTTAGAATAATTGGAAATTCTGATTACATAGATTATTATTTAATATAGTGAATGCAGGAGAAAGTTCAAAAGTTTGCTATTTTAGTGCTTAAGTAAATGCACATTTCATAAAGATCAAACGATATATGTAAATGACAAAGTAAGGAATTTGCTTTTAAATTTTTTTATTTTATTTCTAAAGAAAAACTTTCTTTACGTTCTTTTGAATTTTAATTAACGTTAAAGGTTAAAGATACAAATTTCATTAAATCAAACAATTTCTTATAACAAATAATATATATTATTTAAATAAATATTTTTACTCAAAGATTAAAGTTCATGTTATGAATAATATTCACTTACGTAAAAATTATGGCAGGTGTATTAAAATTTCTCGTTATTATGATATAAACATATTAAATTAAATAGATATATCTTATGATAAAATTAGCCAAAATTAATAGAGATATTCAGAGCCGAATTAACATAAAAATTCGCGGGATGTGATTGATTATGATTTTTCATGATTGATGGAATTCGATCCTTCAAACATAAGAGAATTAATTGTTCGTTATTTTCTTTCGTCTCCTTTCCTTGAGGTTTTCTAAAACTCAATCTTTCCTAAGAACACTAAAAGGACTTTTTTCTATATTTACACTCCTCATGTATATCATGCTCATTAAAAATTTCTGAGGTTCTTAACCCGGACTCGAACTCTTGTCTCCCAGAGCAGAAGATTGGTTTGACCATTCTCCCGTTTCCCTTTGGAGGTTTTGATCTACAATAGGGTTCAGCAAACTTTCGCGGTTCACGCATCACATTGCAGTTTTATTTTGAAGAAGCAAACCGCAAATATTTATTTAAATTGTAAAAGGATACGGAAAGATTAAAAAGATATAAAAAAAATAAGAATAAGAATTCCGGGAGCTTTCTTGGAAGAATGCTCTTCTAAAGAAAATATTTCTAATGTCAAAAAAATAATAAACATTTCTTTAAAGAAAACTCGTACATTACGAGAATTTTATTCGTTTTTAAATAAAAAGAGTATTATATTATTTATTAATCTTTTATTGTAATGTTTTATTTATAATGAAAATAAGTATTAGATGCTCTTATTAAATATAAAACTAAATTATAACGTTACATGTAATTTAATTCAAAGGTTATGACTATTTGACATCTAAATCAGAAAAGTCCTTGGATGCATACGTTGATTATTAAAATACTGCTGTTTTTATTACGAAATTCAGAATATGTAATATAAACATAAATAAAACGTTTTAATTAAAGGTATTTTAACATTTTTCTGTTAATTATAAATGGCAATTATCTGGGACTACTTGGGAAGGAGCACAAATTTACACGGAATTTCGTTTTATAATCGTAGGCTCCTTGCTGGCACGCAACACCCGCGTAAAACAATTGCATTTATGAAATTTCGTAACTATTTTCGCTGCAGCAAAAAGTGTAAAGAGAAATGATTAAGCGGTTTGCAGGCACTCGATTGTGAATCTTGATCCAAAGTATTTGATCTCTTGTCTTTGTTTTATAACCACCCGCTAATATAAAAAAATTTAATCCTGAAAAAAGTCCACTAAAAAGAGAATAAAATAATCCGGTAACGAGTTGCATAACTTTCCCGGCAACATTTAAAATTTTGGTGGCGTCATCTGTTATAATATTTTNTTATAATTAAGGGGTTCGGTGAAAAAGTGATACAAATAAAAAACAAAGTATAACTTAAATATATTAATGTTAAAAATCTTATTTTATTAAATTAAATAAATAGATATATTTACTTTGATATTATAAACATTTATTATATTTTTATTTTTAAATTAATGCTTTTTTTGTATTTTGAATAAAAATATTTTGCCACTTATAGTCTAGCACAGGCATGGGCAACATACGGCCCGCGGGCCAGATCCGGCCCGTCTAATGAATTTATGTGGCCCGCGAGCAATCTCTCAATATTAGCTACTCAAGTCCGAATAGTTGGATGAAAAATTCTGACGTCTAAAAAAAAGTCAATTCATTGTGTGTTTAGAGTTAACCCTCCATTACATTTCTCTTAAGTACAGCGTAGAATGTTGATAAAAGCATGATAATATGAAAAATGTATCTGTAATCTTTATGTACAATTTAGCCTCTATCTAGATCTCGCACCATCTCAAAATTTTCCTAGGGCAGCCTCTGGTTCGGCTCGTGGAAAAAGTTTTCTTTCCAATTCGGCCCGGGGGCAAAAACTGTTGACCACCCCTGGCCTAGTACTTTTCCAATCACTTCAATTTATTAAAGAGGTAATTGGAAAAAATGGTATAAGTAAAACTTATGAATGTTCCAATTTTAAAATTTGATAATAACAGACGAATCAAATTAGAAGCTTTTTGGGAATCCGTACTATTTCTCAGAATAGGAATGGAGTCGGTGTGCTGGATCTTGAACGTGTATCAATCCTTTGCTAAGCAATGATGATATAATAAAAACATAGAAAATGCGAGCATTACGTCGTGTGATATTTTTGTTTCCTATAATTTCAAATTTCTTGCAAAAATGCCTGGAAGATAAACTCCAATCTTGCTATTCTAATGGAACCGGGTTCGAGTCTGGTAACTTTCATCAGTGGTTTGATTTGTATGAGTCAAGATTAGTTTCTTGCCATTTGACTACTAATTGTGGTTCAAATCAAAAATTATAATCAGCACGAAAAAATATCCTTCTAAGTGTCTGAAATACAAAATGTCAAAAAGCTTTATCTGTAGGAAAATCAGTGTCGATTATTCTTAGAGACATGAAATAGGGTTTAATTGTGGATTTGACGAACCCGAAATGGATATAAAAAATACCCATTACTACAGCGCTCTCCTACAAAATAGGAATTAATACCCTCCTTAGTAGAGGATTAAATATATAACAGTTACATTATTATATATATATATATATATATATAAACTACTTTGTAAAAAATTTAAAAATCTAAGGATAAAGTATATATTTAAAAATAATGCAAATTAAAGACTAAATATAAATAAAATTTGCTGTCTTCTTCCATCTTTTCTAATCACGGGAACACAATTAACACTGGCAGAGCCGACCTTTTCTCTAGGCAGACCTTTAGGCAGGATAGATCCTGAAAGAAGAGGTCGACTTTGACAGTGTTAATTGTGTTCCCGTGATTGGAAAAGATGGAAGAAGACAGCAAATTTTATTTATATTTAGTCTTCAACTTGTATTATTTTTAAATATTAAGCCTGCGACGAGTTTATAAGAATTCGATGTCCTCCTGACTTGCTTACCACGATAATAGGAAGGCCATGAAGACCTGTTAGCCTTCATAGCGAATAAAATCACAATTAAAAAAAGTAAATAAGTGTTGTTCTTTTAAACAAAATTTTAATATGATAAATAAGATTTTTTATTGTTTTAAATGTTAAAGTCAATGAAAAGGACAGAAATTATTTATTATAGTTTTTGCTGATCATACGCTTAATCTTACAATCTGTTAAAATGAACGTTTAAAATTTCATTGAAAATATGAATTAATCATTTTATTTTAATTCAAAATTCAAATATAATTTTTTAAACTTATTTTTTATTATTAAAACAATAGAATAATAACAGTAAAAATATTTATTATTGTTATTCATCCATATAACTCAACATGTAGACTGGTAATAAGAGATAATATAATAATTCAATAATTTATATTGAAATAAAATTGCTAGAGTATTTAATTAGTATTTTAAATATTTTATACAGGTTATAAAAAAATAATAAAATTTTATATGTAAATGTATATAATTTAATTCTACAAATGTCTATAAAAAATATGTATTTTTATACTGGTCCAGATAGAGTAAAGTAGGATCCCCTGTATCTTCGACACAGAAAGGCCCTAAATTTAAACTTTTATGTAAAAAGTATGATATAAATTAAACTTTCTTTCGATAAGTGGTTAAAAAAATTGTTTTCGTTTCTTTCGTTGATTTCTTTCACATATTTTTATTGCTTTTGAAGACAGTTGGGGCCTTATCGCACCTCTCTCAGGCCCCGTTTCTATAGCCTACATCTAAATATTTTAAAATTTAAATTCAAAAGATTATTCCGTGTGCGTAATATCTTTTAAAATATTGAAATACTGAATATTTTTCCGCGTATTTTCAAATAATATTTCATTTCAAAAACTCAATATCTTGATAACATCATTTAAAGTTTAGATTGTTTTTGTCATAAAAAGTTTTACTAATGTTTTGCTAATGTCAAGTGAATACTGTATATTTTAAAATATCTTAGAAGTTAGTAAAACATGTCTGTCTTTTATTTTTTCAAAAGTATTCGATGCTTTTGGGATTAGGAAAAGGAACATTTACCATAGCAATTTTCTAATACATCTTACTCGGAATTTATTTTCTTCATATCAAAAAATGTTTTTATAGTATACATAAACTTACTTTATATTATATATTTTATTATTATTTTTTATTTATATAAAACTTTGTAATAATTAAATATATCAGACATTAAAGTTTTTTTTAGATCTTCAATTTTCTAATAAAAGAGTTTTAAAAAATATAGAAAATTGGCAGAACATTTCCGAAAAATTTCCTATCTTTTCTTATAGAAACATTAATTTTTTTTTTCTGTTTCTTAAATATAATCGTATAGAAATTGATTTTTCTCCATAAAAATTTGGCAAAAATCTATTTTCTGGTTTATATTAATCATGTTATTGTTAGATAAGTAGAGAAAATAAATCATCGAATGAATATAAATAAAGTTTTTAGGACTTTAAAAAAAAATCTGTAAAGATTAATGTATGATAATTCTCTTAAGAAAATCTGAATGAAAACAATAAAAATAATAAACTTTTGTTTTATAAAATTGAAGCTACTAAAAATATGCATCTTATATATAATTAATTGTATTTCCTAACAGGAAATGTAAGAGAAGATAGATCGATGAAGATTAGATTACAACATATAAAAATTTTCATTTTTATCATTTTTATAAAAAAGTTTTTCAAAATTAAAACGGATAAAACTAGAAATTGGTTTTAGAACAATCCTCTTATCTAGACATTGATCTCGTCACAAATTAAATACATTCTTTTTTTTTTGTTTTTTGTTCAATCGATTCACGAATTTATTTTTTGATTCGTTAGCAAAAACCCTTTAAGCAACTTTTTAATACTATTTAACTTATGTTCGAAGAATGTAACATCATTCATTTTACTCATTACAAAGTATTTACTATGTATTAATGTATCCAGACCGAAATGCTGGGCCAGAAATTAAAACTAAACTGCTAAAAAATGCAATTTTTTAAACTGTTCACAACACAGCAATTTTCTTTGGAACAAAATGTTTATTTAATGCAAAGACAAGTAACATAGAATTTGCCCAATATTTAGAAAATTGTGATTTTATTCGAAACTTTTTTGAGTTTATTGAAGAGTGTTGAATCTAAAGCTGATAATTAAAAAATTCATCACAAATACTCGTTACAGCCGGTTAATGGAAATGGTAGAGGTATCAATCTGTCATTCTAAGAGATCCCGGTTCGAGTCCATGTAAGGAACCTATGGAATTTTTCATGAGCTATCTATCTTATCCTGAATGTGCCAGTTCTTGTCCCTCACCCCACCACCACTGCCTGGGCGTTTTTACATTTAATATTTGTAATTGTAACAAGCTTTATAAGTTACAAGCAAAAATGCGTTGAATAAAGTTCTGTAACAAACTACAAGTTTTCTACAAGTTACTTGTAACTAATAGATGTAACTTATAATTTTTATGTAATACGCTCATCGTAACTTTGTAATTTTTGGTTATTCCGCATCACTCCCTTTTAGTATATCATTCCTTACTGTATTTCCAAATTTATTTTTAAAAATCTTGCCGGTTTACCTGAAAATATAATAATATTTATTATCAGATAAAGTAGGAAAAAGCACAATCTCTTTTACTTACGTTTAATTTTTATTAAGATAAAACATTTTAAACAATAATTAAAGTAATTGTTTTAATTAGGATAATTTTTGTATAAACTATTGAAAATTTGTTTAGAAACTCAAGGGAGTTTCTAAACAAAGACTCTTCATCTAGTAATTCTGATACAACGCTATAAAATTCAGTAATTTTAAAAATTTTGAGGTAAATATTGGTATAACAATTGAGAAAAGATTTATATACAATTTATACTTTCATATATATATTTATTTAATATTTAACAAAAACAATATTGATTTAATACATTTATTTAAAATTAAAATCGATATTGTCTTTGTTTTAAAAATTGATTTTAAATTGAATTGTTTAATATTTTAATTATGACAAGAGGTATCAGTCTATCGCTCTGGTGGATCCAGGATTTAATCCGAGCAGTCGCAAAACCCCTGAAATTTTTCGGGGGTTATTTGCCCCAGATTCGTGAGCCCCGATTCTCACTACTTCCTTTGTGGACTGGCCGAACACGTGATAGTTTCTTTTGCTTTTTCCATCGTATGTGCAGTAAAATTGCCTTCTTATCAAGACCATTCAGTCAGGCTCACATTGGGGGCGACTGGGTAGTGAGTGTCGGGGCATGATGTATCCAAAAAACTACCCTAAAGACCTCTTGGGTCTTCTCGATCTGTCTGGGTTTGATTCCGCATCATCCAGAGAAGTCTGCCCTTAACCTCTGGACCATCGGCCGTCCGATTTATATGATAAAAAGGTCCTTTTAATGCCCGCAGGGCAGAAAAATTCAATATATATATATGCTGTATTTGTTTGTTTGTAAACGACAACGCAACACCTAGGCGATTTGGCGAAGAAAATACCTCCCGGGAGGACTTTCTATGGAAACTGGCCTCTATTCTTTACGTTCGTAATGTGGAAAAATCCGGAAAACTTTACGTGTCTAGCCCGTTGGCCAGACTCGAACTACCACTAACTACCGGTGTTTAGTACTTTTATCAACGCTGTTATTGGTGGGTCACATATATATTGTAGCAAATATCACTGTATTGTATTAATATAATTTAAAAATGTATATTTTTAATTATATTAATTCTATAGTATTTGTTACAATTTTTTAAATAAAATAGAATAAATAGGCTACTTGCTTTTATGAAAATAAAACATATTTACAGGAAATCTTCGTTAGTTCGAAATTCAGGGGACGAAATATTCGCCACTTCGAATTATCCAAGAATTACATATTTCTGTATATCTCAAATGCCACGTATCTGATGTAATTTATGAAGCAAATGGAATACGGCTACTCATACAAAACGCTATTTTCGTTAATTGCAATGCCGGACTGCAATTTTTAATCATATTTTTAATTTATTGAGAAGAAATAAGAAAAAAATTGTAGACGTATAAATTTCCCCCTGTTGTCCGTCTGACTGTCTGTCCTTCTGAAATCTCTAGAAAGGAGTTAGACAGATAAAATCCGAGACCAGATATGGAAATACTAAAGGCATGAGGCCCCGATTAACTATAATTTGGCTCAACCGTCATATTATTTCAATTTAAACATTTTTCCTACAGGAGTTAGATAAATGACTAGAATAACTCTATTGCTAACAGGAAAAGTATGATGTACGGAGGCAACACACTACCGGTTTACAACAAAAAGGAGGAGAGCATATATTTTGAATTAAATAAATTTTAAAAGTGGTAAAAAAAATTGCCTCCGGCATTATGACACTGTCACAATAAATAATTGCTCGTTTAATTTAAAATATATGCTCGCCACTTCAAATTAATAGTGTCTTTCATCTATCTATCTCTATTCTCGAGATTAAGACGGACGGACAAACGGTCAGATAGATGACAAGGAAATTTATAGGTCTGCAATTTTTCAAATTGCAGCCTAATAATATAAATAAACTGTAGGTAAACAGCATGTGTCTGGCGAGAACCTCACAGGTCGCCATATAGGTTTTATAAAAAGTAAAACAGAATTACTCGAAATGTAACCCGAATTATTTTTTAAGCGGCCCAAAAAGTAGTAAGTCATCCAAAAGTAGTAGCCTAAAGACCTATAAACATCTCAATCTTGCAATCGCGAAATTCAACCGTATTTTATGAGATAAGAGAGAAAAGGAGAGTGTTTATATGTAAAGTGAAAACCGAAAATGTATTACTATAAAAGCAAAGCCATATTGACCGGATTAGAGTTGTTCCTGGTCTATTGTTCTCTTACAGTACGGAGGCTCTTCGATCTAAACCAGTAGTTTTCAAAGTGGGCGGTGAGTAAATTTTACACAAACAATATTACAACATATAAAAATTTTCATTTTTATCATTTTTATAAAAAAGTTTTTCAAAATTAAAACGGATAAAACTAGAAATTGGTTTTAGAACAATCCTCTTATCTAGACATTGATCTCGTCACAAATTAAATACATTCTTTTTTTTTTGTTTTTTGTTCAATCGATTCACGAATTTATTTTTTGATTCGTTAGCAAAAACCCTTTAAGCAACTTTTTAATACTATTTAACTTATGTTCGAAGAATGTAACATCATTCATTTTACTCATTACAAAGTATTTACTATGTATTAATGTATCCAGACCGAAATGCTGGGCCAGAAATTAAAACTAAACTGCTAAAAAATGCAATTTTTTAAACTGTTCACAACACAGCAATTTTCTTTGGAACAAAATGTTTATTTAATGCAAAGACAAGTAACATAGAATTTGCCCAATATTTAGAAAATTGTGATTTTATTCGAAACTTTTTTGAGTTTATTGAAGAGTGTTGAATCTAAAGCTGATAATTAAAAAATTCATCACAAATACTCGTTACAGCCGGTTAATGGAAATGGTAGAGGTATCAATCTGTCATTCTAAGAGATCCCGGTTCGAGTCCATGTAAGGAACCTATGGAATTTTTCATGAGCTATCTATCTTATCCTGAATGTGCCAGTTCTTGTCCCTCACCCCACCACCACTGCCTGGGCGTTGTTACATTTAATATTTGTAATTGTAACAAGCTTTATAAGTTACAAGCAAAAATGCGTTGAATAAAGTTCTGTAACAAACTACAAGTTTTCTACAAGTTACTTGTAACTAATAGATGTAACTTATAATTTTTATGTAATACGCTCATCGTAACTTTGTAATTTTTGGTTATTCCGCATCACTCCCTTTTAGTATATCATTCCTTACTGTATTTCCAAATTTATTTTTAAAAATCTTGCCGGTTTACCTGAAAATATAATAATATTTATTATCAGATAAAGTAGGAAAAAGCACAATCTCTTTTACTTACGTTTAATTTTTATTAAGATAAAACATTTTAAACAATAATTAAAGTAATTGTTTTAATTAGGATAATTTTTGTATAAACTATTGAAAATTTGTTTAGAAACTCAAGGGAGTTTCTAAACAAAGACTCTTCATCTAGTAATTCTGATACAACGCTATAAAATTCAGTAATTTTAAAAATTTTGAGGTAAATATTGGTATAACAATTGAGAAAAGATTTATATACAATTTATACTTTCATATATATATTTATTTAATATTTAACAAAAACAATATTGATTTAATACATTTATTTAAAATTAAAATCGATATTGTCTTTGTTTTAAAAATTGATTTTAAATTGAATTGTTTAATATTTTAATTATGACAAGAGGTATCAGTCTATCGCTCTGGTGGATCCAGGATTTAATCCGAGCAGTCGCAAAACCCCTGAAATTTTTCGGGGGTTATTTGCCCCAGATTCGTGAGCCCCGATTCTCACTACTTCCTTTGTGGACTGGCCGAACACGTGATAGTTTCTTTTGCTTTTTCCATCGTATGTGCAGTAAAATTGCCTTCTTATCAAGACCATTCAGTCAGGCTCACATTGGGGGCGACTGGGTAGTGAGTGTCGGGGCATGATGTATCCAAAAAACTACCCTAAAGACCTCTTGGGTCTTCTCGATCTGTCTGGGTTTGATTCCGCATCATCCAGAGAAGTCTGCCCTTAACCTCTGGACCATCGGCCGTCCGATTTATATGATAAAAAGGTCCTTTTAATGCCCGCAGGGCAGAAAAATTCAATATATATATATGCTGTATTTGTTTGTTTGTAAACGACAACGCAACACCTAGGCGATTTGGCGAAGAAAATACCTCCCGGGAGGACTTTCTATGGAAACTGGCCTCTATTCTTTACGTTCGTAATGTGGAAAAATCCGGAAAACTTTACGTGTCTAGCCCGTTGGCCAGACTCGAACTACCACTAACTACCGGTGTTTAGTACTTTTATCAACGCTGTTATTGGTGGGTCACATATATATTGTAGCAAATATCACTGTATTGTATTAATATAATTTAAAAATGTATATTTTTAATTATATTAATTCTATAGTATTTGTTACAATTTTTTAAATAAAATAGAATAAATAGGCTACTTGCTTTTATGAAAATAAAACATATTTACAGGAAATCTTCGTTAGTTCGAAATTCAGGGGACGAAATATTCGCCACTTCGAATTATCCAAGAATTACATATTTCTGTATAATATCTCAAATGCCACGTATCTGATGTAATTTATGAAGCAAATGGAATACGGCTACTTATACAAAACGCTATTTTCGTTAATTGCAATGCCGGACTGCAATTTTTAATCATATTTTTAATTTATTGAGAAGAAATAAGAAAAAAATTGTAGACGTATAAATTTCCCCCTGTTGTCCGTCTGACTGTCTGTCCTTCTGAAATCTCTAGAAAGGAGTTAGACAGATAAAATCCGAGACCAGATATGGAAATACTAAAGGCATGAGGCCCCGATTAACTATAATTTGGCTCAACCGTCATATTATTTCAATTTAAACATTTTTCCTACAGGAGTTAGATAAATGACTAGAATAACTCTATTGCTAACAGGAAAAGTATGATGTACGGAGGCAACACACTACCGGTTTACAACAAAAAGGAGGAGAGCATATATTTTGAATTAAATAAATTTTAAAAGTAGTAAAAAAAATTGCCTCCGGCATTATGACACTGTCACAATAAATAATTGCTCGTTTAATTTAAAATATATGCTCGCCACTTCAAATTAGTAGTGTCTTTCATCTATCTATCTCTCTTCTCGAGATTAAGACGGACGGACAAACGGTCAGATAGATGACAAGGAAATTTATAGGTCTACAATTTTTCAAATTGCAGCCCAATAATATAAATAAACTGTAGGTAAACAGCATGTGTCTGGCGAGAACCTCACAGGTCGCCATATAGGTTTTAAAGAAAGTAAAACAGAATTACTCGAAATGTAGCCCGAATTATTTTTTAAGTGGCCCAAAAAGTAGTAAGTTATCCAAAAGTAGTAGCCTAAAGACCTATAAACATCTCAATCTTGCAATCGCGAAATTCAACCATATTTTATGAGATAAGAGAGAAAAGGAGAGTGTTTATATGTAAAGTGAAAACCGAAAATGTATTACTATAAAAGCAAAGCCATATTGACCGGATTAGAGTTGTTCCTGGTCTATTGTTCTCTTACAGTACGGAGGCTCTTCGATCTAAACCAGTAGTTTTCAAAGTGGGCGGTGAGTAAATTTTACACAAACAATATACAATAGTTTTGTACACATAACAACTTATCAGACTGAAAAAAATAGAATATTTTGATAAAACAAAATTAAAACCTTAAATCAATTCTATAGATAATAATTTTATTTTTATTACATTTTTACAATTATAAATTTAAAAATTCTTATAAATTCTTATTAAAAGCATTACATGAAACTACAATTTACTACTTGGTTATCTCTTGTTAGTTCTGTGCTAAATTGAGATGACGTTTTCGAGTAAATTCTGCTTAATTGTTGGAACTTCCATTACTTAATTTAATNTATAATATCTCAAATGCCACGTATCTGATGTAATTTATGAAGCAAATGGAATACGGCTACTTATACAAAACGCTATTTTCGTTAATTGCAATGCCGGACTGCAATTTTTAATCATATTTTTAATTTATTGAGAAGAAATAAGAAAAAAATTGTAGACGTATAAATTTCCCCCTGTTGTCCGTCTGACTGTCTGTCCTTCTGAAATCTCTAGAAAGGAGTTAGACAGATAAAAATCCGAGACCAGATATGGAAATACTAAAGGCATGAGGCCCCGATTAACTATAATTTGGCTCAACCGTCATATTATTTCAATTTAAACATTTTTCCTACAGGAGTTAGATAAATGACTAGAATAACTCTATTGCTAACAGGAAAAGTATGATGTACGGAGGCAACACACTACCGGTTTACAACAAAAAGGAGGAGAGCATATATTTTGAATTAAATAAATTTTAAAAGTGGTAAAAAAAATTGCCTCCGGCATTATGACACTGTCACAATAAATAATTGCTCGTTTAATTTAAAATATATGCTCGCCACTTCAAATTAATAGTGTCTTTCATCTATCTATCTCTATTCTCGAGATTAAGACGGACGGACAAACGGTCAGATAGATGACAAGGAAATTTATAGGTCTGCAATTTTTCAAATTGCAGCCTAATAATATAAATAAACTGTAGGTAAACAGCATGTGTCTGGCGAGAACCTCACAGGTCGCCATATAGGTTTTATAAAAAGTAAAACAGAATTACTCGAAATGTAACCCGAATTATTTTTTAAGCGGCCCAAAAAGTAGTAAGTCATCCAAAAGTAGTAGCCTAAAGACCTATAAACATCTCAATCTTGCAATCGCGAAATTCAACCGTATTTTATGAGATAAGAGAGAAAAGGAGAGTGTTTATATGTAAAGTGAAAACCGAAAATGTATTACTATAAAAGCAAAGCCATATTGACCGGATTAGAGTTGTTCCTGGTCTATTGTTCTCTTACAGTACGGAGGCTCTTCGATCTAAACCAGTAGTTTTCAAAGTGGGCGGTGAGTAAATTTTACACAAACAATATACAATAGTTTTGTACACATAACAACTTATCAGACTGAAAAAATAGAATATTTTGATAAAGCAAAATTAAAACCTTAAATCAATTCTATAGATAATAATTTTATTTTTATTACATTTTTACAATTATAAATTTAAAAATTCTTATAAATTCTTATTAAAAGCATTACATGAAACTACAATTTACTACTTGGTTATCTCTTGTTAGTTCTGTGCTAAATTGAGATGACGTTTTCGAGTAAATTCTGCTTAATTGTTGGAACTTCCATTACTTAATTTAATTATTTCTCTATAAGAATTACAGGCATTACTTAAATCTACTCAATTCAAAACTTCACTATATTGTTCCTCTCTCCAGTTCAATTTTCTACGTAAATTCATTAGAATCTCTAAACTTGAGAGTCTGTATACTATTTTAATTATGATTTTTTTTCATTTAAATTTCAAGAGAAAAAAATTAAAGTATATCATAATATTTTTATGTCGTGTATAGTGTAAGGCACGTATTTATCCTTATTATGTCTCCATCATATTCAGAAGATGGGAAGAAAAACGTTAAATTAAACTTCTGTCAGCATTTTCTTAGCAATTATTAAAGATAATTGCTTCATTTACATTTTACAAAGTATGGAAGACGAAAGATAACATTCAAGTAGAAATTCTTATGTTCTTCATTTAAGAGGATGAATGAGAATCACTGCAATTACTATTGAAAAAAAAGTTAAAGAAATGTGTAATTTTCAAAAGAAAAAACTTAAAAATTTAATACTGATTTTATTTTTTGCATATTCGAACAAATAAATCTTAACTTGTAATTACACATCATAACTTTAGTTACACTTTAAAAATTAAAATTTTTACTCTAGTCAAATTAAATTTTTTAAAGAAAACAAAAACAGTTTTTCATTTAAGTAATTAAAGTATTTTATTTTTGATTAAAAAACAATGTTAATTATATTTTATAATACATTCTTGTAAAGGAGACAATCCATTTTCGTATTAATATAATACAGGCAAACCTCTGAACATTGGCCACCGACGGAAACATAAAAAAAAAAAAATTTGTCGTTGTTTGCAGGTTATTTCGTATACATTTGAAATAAGAAACGTTCCTGATAAAACTGGCGCAATTTATAGGTAGCCGTTATTGGAGGTTCGACTGTATAAATGACTTTAAAATTTGCATAAATAATTAAAAGTCGAGTAGTAATAAATATGTAAAAAATTTAAACGTTTAAATTCGAAAGAAATCGACTTTAAAAATTGTCGTGTCAAATGCATCCGAGTGATAAACTGATAAATTGGGAAAAGCAGTGATGAGTTTGGCACATAAAAGGAAAGTAAATGCAATGGAAAATGTAAAATTCGTAAATGTGAAAAAAGAATTTAAATTTTAAAATAAAAATTAATATTTTTACATATAAATCTTTCGATAAAAGCTTAAGGAAAGGGTTTCTAAGCTGTTAAATCTAGGTTGTAAAAATTAAATCATGTAAGTTAATTGTAAAATATATATTTTTAATCTTCTAAATAAATTAATTTAAATAATTATTTTGATTAATTAATTTATTTTTCTGGAAAGTTTTTAAATTGTATTGAAAATATTGATTTAGCTTATATTGTATTTATAATTAATAATAAATTGTAGAAATTATTGATTGTAAAATTTAATTTTATAAAATCGCAGATAATATGATGTAGAATTGTATACAAAGAAGTAAAGATTGGTACGTCTTGTGTGTCTTCATGCGTGATTATTTTCTACGTTTGACATTTTATTCAGTTCTAGTTACAGTAAGAACTGTGTGAAATGTGGCTTAGTTCACAAGTGTGTAGAAAAACAAAGCTGTTTATCCATTCTAACCTAAATTGATGTTGCTTGTTGTCATCTTAACTTCAAAAAGACGGCAGGAAAACATCCGATAATGTAAAATATTATTTCCACTCTACTGAAACTTCATATGCTGATGATATTCAGTTGCATTTTTAATTTGAAATCTGATGCAATGCGAGTTGTGTCTATGGAATAGTTTCATCTAACGCAAAAAAGTATTCGATTTTATTTCAAATTCAGATTTTAAAAATTCATTTTTTTTAATTCTCATATTTTAAAAACTCTTTAAAAGTATTGCAATTTTCATTTTTTTCGTTTACAAGAAAATCCTTTCGCATTTTAGCTACAGGCAAATACTTAGTCTGTCATCAAAAAAGCTACTTCCGAAATTGGATACCATTTCCTAGTTTTATCCAATCTGATAAAGAGATCTTACCGATTATCCCTTTAAAGATTCTGTATAAAATCACCATTTCCTAACAGGATATTATCAGATTTATAACAGTATTTAAAAGAATAGTTTAATAAGATATAACTGAACTCGATTATCCGAAAACTGCTTACTTTCAACTCGATGCGAGATATCATTTTGTTTTTAATAATTTATTAATTTTTAAAAAATGATTAAGTGATTCAGGATCCCAGGAGTGGTAGGTTGGCTCTTAACCTCCTCGGCCATTCGGTCATCTGAAAGTTAAGCGTTAAGTACGTAACGAATCATAGACAAACGTAACTTATATATAAAGAAATACGCGAAATTTTTTCATCAGAAAAAGTATTGTATAATCAGTTCGTTAAAGAAACTAAATTAAATATATTATTTGTTCTATAAAACTTTTCAATTTATAAATTTAAGTCAATAATTAGCTTAACTTCAATTTTATATAAGAATATACTTATCTTTATTTCCTGTTATATAGCCTACGTTGAAACTAATTATAATGAGTAATGTTCTTATTTCGCTTGCATTCATATTTCATGATTTTAAATCATGTTTAAAATTTAAAATTGTCCAATTACGGTGTGCGTTGCTAGCAACCAGTGTTTCTTGAAACGGAATGATATTGTTAGTTATGGATGAAGAAACAGAACTAAAAATAAATTTAAGGCTATAGTCATTTTGAATTGTTCTGTGGCCAAATTATATTATCGAATATGTTATATATATAGCAGAATAGATACAAAACGGTTAAATAAGTTGAGAACATTTAGAAATATGAATTGATCCTTCAGTAAAGGAACGACATTTTTAACGTCATTATAAACATTATAAAGCTACTATTTTTGTAAATTAAATTAAATTGGTTAAACGTTTTTACTTCTTTATAAATTTAAAGATGTAAATTTATGCAAATTTGCATTAAAGCATTATAATCATTTGAATAGAATGTTGATAAAATACCTAATTAAATAATGTCCATACTTTATTAATTGATGTATTTTTAATTGCAAAAAATGTTCTCATATGCAATTTTATAATAGAGTTAAACATAAATTGCTTAACTTTATAATACGCGCAGTCGAAAATCACAATGTGTAATGAAAATAAATATAATAAATTATTATATAAATATATTTATATATCATGTGACAGATTGGTATCGGCATAATGCTCTTCTATAATTGTAAAATTTAAATCTTTCTCGTTCTAAAGGCCTTTTTTCAATTTCAGGAGAGAGGAATTTCGTTACTTTTTTATATTTCTCTCTAACGTATGAAAATATTGATTTATTCAGTTGGAAAAATCATTTACATTATAAGCGTTTGTTATTTCAGTATTCTCTTTGTTATTAGATTAGAAAATGAAATCATTCCCTCGAGCAACACGTGATGCAGAATTTCAAATAGATAATATAACAACACAGAAAATCAGGTTTTATTCTTCTATAGTTTAGCTAAATATTGTAATTATTTGTATTTTTCATAATTATTTTCTTTTGTGAATACACTATTTACAAATACATAAGCCTATATTTGTAAATAGTATATTTACAAAAGAAAATAAGTGTAATCCTCGAGGTTTTATAGCAGACCATAGAGTCCTAGAGAGTAACTATGAAAAATTTGATGCGGTTCGATCAAAGGGTTAGAGAACAGACAGACATTCTATTTTATATACAGTATACTGTATATAGATTATTGAAAATTATATTGGTAAGTGACAACGTTTACTCTCTAGTATAAACATTTGATGATGATTATATATTGCGATAATGTCTAGTTTTATTACTTCGAATCTCTATTAAGTTTTATTTTTCTTAAAATAATAAAATAATTTATCGTTTTTTTCATTACATCTTTGCTAAAAATTTATTTATTCTTACTTTAATAAACCTTATTTTTGTAATTATATAATTAGTAAAGGCAATAATCTAACATTTTAATAATTTGAAATTATTTCATTATCGAAATTTTTGCGTATATAAAAGCGTAAAAGTAAATTAACGAAGTTATGAAAACGAGTTCTATTATAAATACATAAATATTGAATACGATAGCAGGCAAACATATGAAAGGAAACTTTATTCGTAAATAGTCTATATAATTTTGCTCCACTAATTATTACTCACCCACATTTTCCTATTGTTTACATTACAGTTTTATGTTCCCATATGTGTTTAGTTCTATTATTAACATTTCAAATGGTTTCTAACAGAATATCAATAATAAACACAATTCTTTTCCATTACAAATAGCTGAATTTTCATTGTGATTGTAATTTAAGAACTCCTATTCAACACTGTTTAAAGGGTCATTAACCATGCCAAATACTGTAGTTCCTTAGCCAGGAATAAATCATTAGGTACTAGAGATAAATTTTAAAATTTGTGACTGGGTATTTTTTCAGCCGGTACTAAGTCTATTAGCCACAGTTTAAGTTTAAAAAGAAGTAGCAGTAGTTTAAGTTGACGTTATGAAAGCGAAAACATATTACATATATTATATATGGGCACTACTCACTAAGCTGAGGGAACTTAGCTACCTCAGCCCTCCGTAGCTACGGTTCTGAGGCTAAATACAACCAATTTTTGTATGGAGACAGTTTATCATATGCGTAAGACAATTCTCTAAAATACCGAAAATGATATGAAAACTGAACAGTGTGGTATTTTTATCGCTGCTAACAATAAGCATTTTACTTGTACAGTACATGACCTTAGTGATACAAGAGATATTGTTCAATGTGATCTCCATTCTAAAGGTATATCAAGTTGTAAAGATGGAATTTAGACTTATCCGATTTTTTTCTTCTAGAAACGACTGGAAAAAAATGTCCTAGAACGTTCGATGTGAATAAATAGAGTAACCAAAGAGCGTCTCATTACGTATTTCATTGGAAATAGTTGCATCAGCAATGTCTGACAATATGAAGCTTTCGAAAAAACACATTCGCATACTATTGTTCTATTACTTCTAAAGTGGCCATAACGCAACGAAGGCTCACGATCTCATCTGAGAGGACACAATCAACAAGCAGACTTATTATAATTGGTTCAAGAAATTCAAGGATGGAGATATCTCGCTTCAAAATGAACCTCATCCAGGCAGCGAGTCCACCGTTAATAATGGAATTCTCTTGCAACTGATAGAAGATAATCCACGGTTAACTATCAGAAAATTATCACAACAACTTGAGTATTCCCGTACCCTCTAAAACTTAATTTAATTTAACAAAGGCCGATGTCACCACGACAACAGGCCAGCACATAAAGCAAAGATGGCCTTAGAAAAGCTGGCCAATCTGGGCTGGGAAGTTTGCCTCATCCATCTACAGCGCAGACTTGGAGCCAACTGACTATCATGTATTTCGCAACCTGCAGAACCATATTGCAATGTATAGTTCATTGATAATATTCTATACTTAAGACTTTCTTCAAAGAAAAGCCCGTCTTCTATTATGCTCACGGGATTGAAAGTTTGTAGCAAAAATGGAGAGATATGATTGATATTGATGATGATTACTTATCAGGCTGACTTGTAATCGACGTTGAGTTAATTGTCAATGAAGATTTTTCAAAATGTCTACCTTTAAATCTGATAAAACCTGTAGGCAATGAACAGCATGTTCAACTGATTCTTATCATATGCAGTGTTATCACACTGCATATGATTCTTCTAGGCTTTCATATTTGCAATATGACCTCTATAAGCCGCACTTTTTAAATGATTCCAAAAATTACAAATATTAAGATAAGAGCCAAAAAGAGGTTAGTGTTGGTATTACATTTTTTATAGAAATGTCTTCCGAATGTCCTGAAATGTCACCATAAAATGCAGACTAAATTTATATTTCCTGCAAAGATATTCTTAAGTAAACTGTTTATAAATTTCTGAATTAAGTCTATCAGTAAAATATTCATAAACATAGAAAGGTAGGACTTTTCTATCAAAAGTCCTACCTACGGCGTGGAATTTACTGGCTTTGTATCTAAATAGAAGCAAGTTTCCCCTAGAAAGTCCTCTCGGAGGCATTCTCCCTTAGCAGATCGCCCACGCGTTATGTTGCCATCCAACATTGATAGAAAATCTGTGTTATGATGTGAAAATCCACTGTTACGACAAAGGTGTAGCAGGTTGCGAAGACGAGAAACGAGAGCATTCCACTATTCCCTAAGGTGATAATGGTTCCTAACTTACAAAAAAGAAAAGTTAAGAGACGAAAGGCAGACAGAGAATCTATCTTCGAAGAAAGCTGAGAAGACTTTTACTCGAAGAACTATTCTAGTTGGAGAAAGGCTCTCGAAAAGACTAGAACTTTGAAAGCTAATAGGACACTCCCATCTAAAAGTAAGAAAGATACAACAAAAACTAGACGTAATATCTATCAAGTAAATAATATTTTCCAAATATAGAAGGAAGAAAGGCACATATAAGGACTACAAATTAATTTTTCAAACAGCATTGTCAGATTTAAAATCAACTGAAATTAATAAATCCCTTTTCTTTATGCACATTATGACGTTGTTAAGTTTTAATAGCCATTGCCATTGTTTAAAATTATTTTTGTCCAATTTAACTATTTGACTGTGTTTTTCTATGCAACTATAAAAATTATAATTATATGTGATTATAAAATATTTGAAAGCACATAATTTAGTAATAATATGAAAAATAGCAATAAATTAGACAGAGTTTCATAAACTTATTCTTTATTTCATAAGAAATTCTTAACGTAACAAGTAATGTAAATAAGCTACTGAATTAATAAATATTAAAAAGCTAATAATAAATGAAATACAGTCGACTCCCTATAACACTGTTGATAATTCCGTTTTATACGAATTCCATGTTGTACGAGTCACTTAGATTTTACAAATACGTGTGCCGGGCTGTGAACGCCTCACGTATTTGTAAAATCTAAGTGACTCGTACAACATGGAATTCGTATGAAACGGAATAATCAACAGTGTTACAGGGGGTCAACTATTCGAAAATGAAAGAATTTCACTTTAATTCTAATAAAAGGTTAGGTGAGAAACGAAAAAAACAGGATGCGTATGCTAAAAGATGTATGCATTCATTTTTGCCTTTGACAAAAGTAAATAAATGTTTTTTTAGCATATATTTCTTGTCGAGATTTTCCTAATATACGAATTATCTGTATAATTGTATAAATTTCATATCCCATTGCATTAAAACAGAAGTGTTACATTTTAATAATACAGAATACAACAAATAAGCATAACATTACATTCTTTTCCTTAAGCTACTACTAGTGGCTAAGTGGATAAAGCACTGGTGTTGGTCGTGGGTTCTCGTCTTACGAAAGGACTGGACTCGTGAATTTTTCTGGAGTTTCTTCACGTTTTTAACATCTAAATAGGGGGCAATTTCCCATAGAAATTCCTCCCAGGAGATGCCTCTTTCACAAAAGTATTGGAAAAGAGGCTGCTTCTAAGTGTTGTGTTACCTTATTCCATCAAGCCTTGTGTTTCTTATTTAACTTGAAATGGTTTTTTTTTAAATTCTGCTGCAGGAAAAGCTAAAAATTTAAGAGAACTTTTTCATACTCATTATGGAGACGGCCACAGCCTTGTTGCATAAAACGCTTGTACAAATTACAAGCAAAATGTGTTAAATAAAAAGTTTTATAACAAGTTACAAACTACAAGTTTTTTACGAGTTACTATTCATAAGTAATTTTGATTGCATAAAGTTATTTATAATCAGTAACAAGCCGCAAGTATTTCCTACCATTTACAAGTGTTGTAGTTTGTAACTAATAGCTTGTAAGTTATAAGTTTTATGCAACAGGGTCCAGCCCTACATTGAAGAAACGTATGGTGAGAAAAAGATCCAATTTATTGGATAAGATCACTCACAAAAATTCCAGAGCCGACACGGATTAGAATCTGGTTCTTCGGAGTCGCAGGTATTTTACCATTTGAAACAGGATCAAGTAATGAAGAATAAAAACTGTTCTAATTCCAAAATTTTTAAAATATTGATATATTTTAATAAATATTGTTTTTAATAAATTGTTTGCATAAATTTCTATTTTGAATAACTTAATTAAATTATTGATTATAAACATACTGTTTTTATAATTGACTTTAAAATTAGTCAACATTACGATAAAAATATTTATTAAAACTTCTTTTAATTCTTTATTTAAATGTTTTTATTCATTTAAAACTTTTGACTAGATTTTTTATCCTTCAAATCTTATTACGAAAAATTTGCAGAAGTGTCCTTGTTAATTTGTTTATTTCTTTATTTAAAATATAACTTTATTAAAAATTTAGACAATATTTCATTAATTAACTATAAGATGCTAATTAATGGACTTATGATTTTAATTAACAAATTATATATATTTTTAAAAAAGTTCATTTTTTATTCCTAAATAATTAATTAACATGTATTCAAAGTAATATTTAAATCAAATTCTTTAGTTAAGAATATATTTTTTGTCAAACAACTAATTACAAAAATATTTCCCTATTTACTTAGAGTTTATCATAAAAATATTAATCAGTTTTTAATTTTTCTATTTTTCTTTACCTCTCAATCACTGGATTTTCTTTTGTTTACAACTTCATCTTGGTATTGATGGATTGGACTGATAGAATAAGGCAACACGGCACTTGGGTGATTTGTAAAGGGGTTATCTCCCAGAAGGACGTTCTACGGGAAACTAGCTCCTATTTGGGTGTTACAAACGTGAAGAAAGCTTACAAAATTCTATGTGAACTGGTAGTTTGATGATGCGAAGGTTTCGTTTTTCGTTTTAGCAATTTCTGCAGAGTGTCAATGCGGACTATACACCACAGCAGCTTATACGCACAAAAATAAGGTAATTATTTTTTGAATTCTTTTTATATGTTAGCTATTCAGTTCAATAATCCAACATGGAGCATTTGAAAACAATAGCCTTTGTCAAATGATATTTTCATATTAATTACTGCTATTATATTCAGGATTATTAATGAAATTATTTTCGGAAGTATTTTTACAAAATCTGCAAAGAATTTCTATTTTATTTATTTATTTGATTCTTTCTGTGGGCACTAAGAGGGCCCTTTTATTATAACCATTGTGGATTGGACCAGGCCACAATAGTGAGAGAAGGAGTCCAATACATTCGGATCAGTTTATTCACGAAAAATTTCTAGGATTAACTAATAATATGAGGGCATATTTTATAATATTTTAAGATATTTAATGATTAATTGCGTCTTTAGTGGTAATGTTTTTTTAAATAAATATAAACATTTTTACGTATAAATTTAAAAGAAGTTAAAGATATATTGCCAAGATTATAAATATCTACAGAATATAATAGATATGCATGATTTTTGAAAAATAATGGGCATTTCTAAAGAAAGTTACATTCCGTTTTATAAATAAATAACTTATTGCATTGATATATTACACAAATATAATTATTTTCGTATTTTAACACGGTTTACATAATTTTTAATAAAAAATAAATTGTGGAGTAACTTTAATTTGTCAGAACATTAATAAAATGTTCACTTTTCTTATTTACTAATATTTTTATATTGAAAGCATTATTAGAGGAGAAGGTGGTATTATGGAACACTGCGGGTATTATGGAACCACCCCATTTCGAACTGATAATAAAGGCGAACTGTAGCGGAATGTGGCTGAACTGAACTAGGCAGACATCCATAGCAAGGGGAAAACCCGTTTTACTTCAGTTAAACGGTTGTCCGTATTTAATCAGCAAATTTGTTTTTTTCAAAATTCACAAGTTTTGAATGCTAAGTGAATTTAATTATTTTTAAAATATAAATCG
>NW_019384397.1:1587952-1613484 GCF_000671375.1 Centruroides sculpturatus
TTAGGACCACTCCAGGAAGGACTTTCTATAGGAAACTAGTCACTATTTAGATGTTTAGGTGTTAGGACCACTCCAGGAAGGACTTTCTATAGGAAACTAGTCACTATTTAGATGTTTAGGTGTTAGGACCACTCCAGGAAGGACTTTCTATAGGAAACTAGTCACTATTTAGATGTTTAGGTGTTAGGACCACTCCAGGAAGGACTTTCTATAGGAAACTAGTCACTATTTAGATGTTTAGGTGTTAGGACCACTCCAGGAAGGACTTTCTACAGGAAATTGGCTCCTATTTAGGTATTAGAAACGTGAAGAAAATCTGCAAAACTCCACTTGGTGAAGTCCTTGACCAACTACTAATGTTTTGTGCTTTAACCTTTCGGTCACTGGTAAGCTGGAGAATAAAAGGAGAAACAGAAAAAATAGAATCAACAAACTGCATTTATTTAATGTCTTCTCCCTGTCGAGTTTATTACTCACATCGATTATAATAAGTAAATATTGTAACAAGTCGAATACATATGTATAACGATTTTATTTTATTACGAATTTTTAAAATTTAGTACAGAAATTATAAAATATTCAATTTTCTAAATTCACGAAGATTTAAAACTTTGAAAAATTATTTATTTTTGTTAGCACTTGTCATTTTTCTTAATTAATTAATTTTTTAAAAATTATATTTTAAAAAAAATTTACATTTGAATGTAATTTAATTAATTAAACGAAATTAATTAAATGTCAAATTGTAACAATTTATTTATAGAAAAATTCTAAAACTTTTATAAAAATAAATAAAAAAATTAAGTATTAAATTCATAAAATCGATGAATGAAGTAAATTAACTCTTATTTTAGAGAAGTAATACGACCTTTACTGTAAGTTTTCATCACCTTTTCTAATATTATCGTACAAGTAATGTGAGCATCATCATCGTCATCCTAATTTTAAGCGTTATTATCCCTCTTATCCATTCGAATCTTTTGCCAAATCGTCTGTTTGAAACGGTCTAGTGCCTACCGAATTCTTCTAACAATGATTTTCAAGAAAGAAATTGGCAAATGGCGCCGTATTTCATTTCAACGGCTACCAACAGTCGCGAGATATCAAAATTTTGGCCTTGCGCCACTCTCATATAAAACAAAAATATTTAAGAAAAAGAAAAAATACAAAAGTAGAAAATATATCGTCGACAACTCGAAAGAAAATGTAATTTGTCTGAGAATATGCAATGTATTTTTTTTTTGTTTTTTTTATTCACGTATTCATCGATTTAAAAATCAATATATTTATATGCATGTTGACTAGTCTGAATTTTGCATCAGTGAAAATCTTGTCTAATGTTGTTTTGATTTCCTAAAAATATTTCAAGAGCGAAAAAATAAAAATAAAAATTTTATCATATTATATATTTTTATTAGTAATTTAAATATATAATAACATTTATATTATGTGATTAAAGACATTGTTTAGTCCTGTGCCTGATTAAAGACTCTTCATCTGTTATCAAACACATTAAAGTAGATATTACTTTATAATTTAACAATAATAAATTAATCTAGATTTATTTTATCAGTGTGCATAATTTTTGAAATAATTACAATTTAGATATTTTCCAATAATTTATATACTGTAATCTACAGTTTGTATGGAAAATGTGTTACTATTTACAATTATAACACTTAACTGAAAATTAATAAAATTAATTTTCCATAAAAGGAGTAAAACAATAAAATTCCGAAGAATATTTTTACTGTTTTTGTGTATATGTGCTTTTTTTAATGTATGTAGCTTGTGTATAGTCTATTGAGTGTAGCATGTGTACAACTGTATTGTGTGTCATTTGTGTATACTTTGTGGTTTTAACTGTTTATAATAACTTAAATATTGTATTACTATTAAAAAATTAAGATATAAACGGATTTCAACATTAAAAAAACAGTTTATTTCTTAATTGTATTTTAATAAATTACGTTACGATGGAACTTATCAATTTAAACGAATTCAAAAAGTCGAGCAAGAATATTTTATCATCAAATGGTAAGGTTTACAGAATACAGGAAAAGATATCTTGTTCCATTGTAGCTTCGTTGACAGCAAAAGAAGATTGATGGTTCATTGTAGCGTGGCATTCTTATGCAGGAAAATATTTCTAGCACCGAATGGGTATAAATCACTTAATGCCACACATATTTTATCTATATTCCAAAAATAGTTAAATAAATACGCGTTAAATTTCATTGTTTTTTTTTATAACGTAGACGCAATTCGTCCTCGTTTATTATTGATATTGCTAAAGATTGTTTACATCGAAGCTGTTGATTTGGTAGAGAAAATGGAAATAATCATAACAGAGGTAAACATATTCTGAGAGACAATTTTTTGATAAACAGAAAAACATATTTAAAATTCAATTTAAAAAGAAAACGATATAAGGACGAAATAAATATTTTTCGTACTGAAGTATTCGTGTTAGAATTTTTTGATGGATGAAAAATGTAATGTTAAAGATAACTTTTTCTAAAAATAAAAATTGCATTGACACTAGAAGTCTTTTGTCAAAAGAAAATTAGATTTTTATTTGCTATAGAGTGCTATATAAATGTTTAATGGGAATTTTTTCCTTTGATTTGATTATGACGTTATTATTACATCAAAGCTTTTTTCCTGTATTTAAATAGAATAAATCTTAAAACTTTACGTCATATTAGAACATCNCTTATCAATTTAAACGAATTCAAAAAGTCGAGCAAGAATATTTTATCATCAAATGGTAAGGTTTACAGAATACAGGAAAAGATATCTTGTTCCATTGTAGCTTCGTTGACAGCAAAAGAAGATTGATGGTTCATTGTAGCGTGGCATTCTTATGCAGGAAAATATTTCTAGCACCGAATGGGTATAAATCACTTAATGCCACACATATTTTATCTATATTCCAAAAATAGTTAAATAAATACGCGTTAAATTTCATTGTTTTTTTTTATAACGTAGACGCAATTCGTCCTCGTTTATTATTGATATTGCTAAAGATTGTTTACATCGAAGCTGTTGATTTGGTAGAGAAAATGGAAATAATCATAACAGAGGTAAACATATTCTGAGAGACAATTTTTTGATAAACAGAAAAACATATTTAAAATTCAATTTAAAAAGAAAACGATATAAGGACGAAATAAATATTTTTCGTACTGAAGTATTCGTGTTAGAATTTTTTGATGGATGAAAAATGTAATGTTAAAGATAACTTTTTCTAAAAATAAAAATTGCATTGACACTAGAAGTCTTTTGTCAAAAGAAAATTAGATTTTTATTTGCTATAGAGTGCTATATAAATGTTTAATGGGAATTTTTTCCTTTGATTTGATTATGACGTTATTATTACATCAAAGCTTTTTTCCTGTATTTAAATAGAATAAATCTTAAAACTTTACGTCATATTAGAACATCTTACCCCCTGTTATCATATAAAGTTAATAATAAATAAATATTTTAAAAGTAATTTAACATTTATCATTAAATTAATAAAATAGTTTTAAATAAATTCTATTCTATAATTATTTTTTTAAATGTATGTCATTTAAAAAAAAACTGAAAATTGAGTTTTATTATAGCTTAAAATATTAACGAATAAATAATATAATTTCTGTATTATTCAGGAATAGTTTTAATTGTATTTTTATTTATTTTTCTTAAAAGGAAACTTTAAAAAATTACAAAATATTTTCAATTTTTTTATGTCTCCATAAATATAAATTTTATATTTAATCATAATAATGATTCTTTTATTTTCTTAAGATAATAATAATAGTTATTTAATCCAATTCATAATAATAAAATTATACTTTTTCCTCTTCATATCAGTCAAGTTTATATAAAATTTAAACATAAAAATAAAAATTGCATTATTTAACATAATATAAAGCCAATTATTTAAGTTTAATTAGAGGAAAATCATGCAAAAATTTATTTTTAAAGATATATTCTTTTTGTTTTTTCTGTTATCAACCGAATCTAAAAGTTGGAGCTTTGGTGTGCGAAATCTTTAAATTGTTCTCTCGAAAAGAGAAAAAGATGTATGCATTTGAGGTAGAATTGTTTTATGTAAAATGTAAAACGTGACAGACAAGGTGTCTCTTTCAGCTATCTTCTTTATCTTCTATCTCTTGAATATGGTTCAAGGTGACAGTTCGAAGGAAAAAAGCCGCAAGAAAGACATCATCTGCGATTATGCACAGTGTGCTTCTACTCGACTAAAAATTCATGACGTTTTATCATATTTCCCTCTTTAAAAACTGAACCTTTTCCCCTGTTTTTTTCTTTTCCTAGAACTTGTCGAAGTTTCTATAATGCAATACATGCCTTTCGGAATAACATCGAACGTAAATAATCTTATACAACTTGCTAAACATTATTAAAATATCGATATAAATTGATTATTTATTATATTTAACTATAAAAAAATATTTTATAAGCTTAAATAAAACCAAAAATTGTTCGTGATATAATAAAGACAATTTTTTTATATTTAATTTTTATGTGAATACAAAATGTAATTTAAAGTTTAAATTTTGATAATTAATGAAAAATTGGTCTTAAAAAGTTTCTCATTAATTTTATTGAAACTTTTTTAAGAACTTGAATGCGATTTTCCTATTTATTTCTTTACAAATCGAAATTTTATACATGAAAGTATATTAAGTATTTTCTAAATTATAATATTTTAAGTATAAATTTGTATATAAGTAATGAATCTTGATCGCAAAGTGGTTATTATATTTGGGCATTTACACAGCTGTTAACCCATTGATGTAAACATACAACACATAAATTTAATTGTCATGTNTATTCAAAGTAATATTTAAATCAAATTCTTTAGTTAAGAATATATTTTTTGTCAAACAACTAATTACAAAAATATTTCCCTATTTACTTAGAGTTTATCATAAAAATATTAATCAGTTTTTAATTTTTCTATTTTTCTTTACCTCTCAATCACTGGATTTTCTTTTGTTTACAACTTCATCTTGGTATTGATGGATTGGACTGATAGAATAAGGCAACACGGCACTTGGGTGATTTGTAAAGGGGTTATCTCCCAGAAGGACGTTCTACGGGAAACTAGCTCCTATTTGGGTGTTACAAACGTGAAGAAAGCTTACAAAATTCTATGTGAACTGGTAGTTTGATGATGCGAAGGTTTCGTTTTTCGTTTTAGCAATTTCTGCAGAGTGTCAATGCGGACTATACACCACAGCAGCTTATACGCACAAAAATAAGGTAATTATTTTTTGAATTCTTTTTATATGTTAGCTATTCAGTTCAATAATCCAACATGGAGCATTTGAAAACAATAGCCTTTGTCAAATGATATTTTCATATTAATTACTGCTATTATATTCAGGATTATTAATGAAATTATTTTCGGAAGTATTTTTACAAAATCTGCAAAGAATTTCTATTTTATTTATTTATTTGATTCTTTCTGTGGGCACTAAGAGGGCCCTTTTATTATAACCATTGTGGATTGGACCAGGCCACAATAGTGAGAGAAGGAGTCCAATACATTCGGATCAGTTTATTCACGAAAAATTTCTAGGATTAACTAATAATATGAGGGCATATTTTATAATATTTTAAGTATAAATTTGTATATAAGTAATGAATCTTGAGCGCAAAGTGGTTATTATATTTGGGCATTTACACAGCTGTTAACCCATTGATGTAAACATACAACACATAAATTTAATTGTCATGTAAACTTTTTAAGAAAATTAAATTTTTTAACATAAAAGTACTGAAAAGAATTATTTTCTTCGAATTATTATATAGAATTTTTATAGTTTTTGCGCGTAATAAAATTGTTTTATTTTTAAAAAATTATTGTAATACATTAATCGTAAAACTGAAGAATAGCTATAAAAATTTGAGAAATTTTATGTTTGAAAAGTCTGTCAAATCAATTAAAATTTTAGTCGAATTTCATTTATTTAATTTCTTTAATCTCCGACGTCAATGAAGTTAAGTTAGAAAACAGAAGAAGACAAAATACAACAAAGCTTTAATGATTTGTTCCAGTTCACAGATGGTGATATAGCATGTACCAACCAATTGACTTAACTGTAATTAAAGAGTTTGAGTGTTCCAATGGAATGGCTGGTTACAAGGAACGTACTCAAATGAATCGAGGGATTTAGAAGAGTTCTTAAATCTGCCATCCGAAACGCATCTTGAACTTGATAGATATTCTTCTTTACTCACTTTATTGATTGCATGCTCCTAAGGAAAAGAATATCTTATTTTGAAAGAAATTAAATCAAGTATTCGTTAAAAATTTTGTCTTTGTAGAGTTGTGACGTCCGTAAAAAATAATTCCAATGGCGGATTTCCCATTATGCCCACTAGACTCGGGCCTACGTGCGCAAGAATTTGGGGAGGGCAAAAATTAAAAATAATAATAATAAAATGATGAAAAAAATAATTTTATGCAAAAGCAATTCATAATGAAATTAGTGTAAATTAAAAGCTTATTTTGTAGAGAGAAGATATGTCATGTCAGTTCGATAATATTGCCCTTTGATCTTTCGATATTTAAAAATCTGTAAAAAATACAATTATTGCTGAATTAAAATTATAAAATAGAACCATTCGGTGCAAAAGTGGCACAGTTAGTTATTGTGAGCCTTATTTCTAAATACGTTATTGTACTTTACACTAAATTCGATGCTAGAATCTTATCACTTAAACTCCCTTTAATAAATGTGAGATGTAAAGAGATTCTCCCTTTAATAAATGTGCTCGAAATTTATAGTATTTCTAATAATATTTTATTTTCTAAATTGAAATTGTTTTAAAGAAAACGATTTAGTTCATATTTTAAGTACAATAAAATTCATATCTTTATTCTTGTTCTTAAAAAGAACAAGAAACATAAATGCAGATCATGAATTTTATGGGTGTAATAAAGACAAATACAGTAGACCCTCGATTTAACGGACCTCAATTTAATAGACAAAAATTTCTGTCTAAAGGAAAAGTTTATAACTTTTTTTAGAGTATGCCAAAAGATTGGACCAGTGAGACAATGAGGATAAATTAATCAATGTAGAATACATTGTAATAACATTTTAATACATCCTGCATGTTGTAAGTTCATTATTAACGTGTTTTAAAATACATTCGATTTAAAGAAATTTCGGCAATAGTGGATATCTCTTCCTCCAATCAATATGTTAAATCGAGGGCTTACTGTAATTGCCTCTGATATTGTTTATTATTTTAACAGTTTCTACTGTAGTTTATTGTTATTTTAATTTATTTTGTTAAATAACATTACATAATACATTTTAGAGATAAACAAATATGGGGGAAAACTTATTAAATACTATATTTTCAATAAGTAATATAACTTATTTATTCAACAATAAATATTATATTAAAAAATATTTACATTAATATGGAAATAACTTGTTATGCCGGATTTGTAATGGGGGTTGTCTTCTGCGTAGTTTATCACCTTAAGAAGTCACCATCTAATTATAGAGTTCTCAAAAAAAGTATGGCTCTACCACCCTGTCGCAGGACAGTCGGATGACTGAGGAGGTTAAAGAGTCAGTCTACTGTTCTGGGGCAACCAAAAGTGAATCGTGGCGGTCCAAAAACCCCAGAATTTTTATGGGTGATCTGTCAACTATTAAAAATTTCTATGTTTTTTTCAATCGTCCCATCCCTAACCACTCTGTCGCCCCCATTGTGGACCTGGCCGAACCCATGACTGGTATAGTAAAAAGCACTCCTAGTACCCAGAGGGCAAAAAAAGGTAGAAAACAAACCCTTGCCGCGTGACTGCGCACCTTCTCTATATAAGTGTTAACATTTTTTGGAAATTCTTATATTATCTTGAAGTTAGAAATACTTTTTGTTTTATTTTAGAAATAGAAGATGACAGTATGTACTGTATGTTGAATTATATTTTATCGAATATTTAGAGCTGATAACCAATCATTTTTTTTAATTTACAGTTTACTACTTTATAAACTTTAAATAATAATTTTAAAATTGATTTCTTTATTTAACAGCATTCATATAAAATCACTAATTATCTGGTACAAGTGGAAATGTTAAACGTCTGCTTGTCTGTCTGTTTTTTAAGGAAAAGCATACATAATGTATAAAATTATACATTTTTCTTTATATAAAAAAGAAAAATGTAACTGATCTCTGATACTTAGAAGCAATCTTAAAAAATATTTGACAATTTTATGCATTGTTTTTTATTTATATAAATTTTTGGGCTGCAGATTTCCATTGTCGTTCATCCTTCGTTAATCTTCAGAACGAAGTTAGATAGATGAAAATCGAGACCAGATAATGGAAAGCTTAGAAGTCGGAAGCTCCAATTAACTATATTCCGGTCTGGACCGAAAGTCACGAGCTTTTTTAAATTAAAATATGCTTTTCGGCATTATGACGATGTCAATAAGTAATTGCTAATTTATGTTTTAACATTTCCAATTTTTTTAGTTATTTGTCGAAACCGTGTCTTCTTTTTCTTGTTTCTTCTGATTCTATGTCACGACTTGGTGCATTTATAGACACTTGGCAAATAATTCCATCACCTACATTTACTTCTTACAGAAACGCGTTTCGGGCTTTCGCCCCTCTTCAGTCTGTTACGTCGNAATAACAAATGTTAATCATGCTCAAGTATACGTAAATAATTTATGTTTAGATTAAATTAATTTTAATTTAAAAGCTAAAAAATTAACTCTGTTAGAATAATAATAATCATTCTAACGTATTATATTTTACCCATTTTTAAAAGAAAAATGGCAAATATATAGTTCTAACACAAGAGAAAAGTGTCAAAAATATCACAATATCAATATTTTGTTGGATATATGATGCAGACAGACAATTTGTATTTTTGTAAGAATAAAAATGTCAAATAAAATGAAAACTTTATTTATCAATCTTTTCACTTTTATAAACAAACATGATACTTTTATCACTTTATATCTAAAAATAACATAATAATCAATTACCGTGTTCTTGTTTTGATTGAATAACAGCCAAAAAGAATTGTTTGAACATAAGCCAGTTATATCACCACAGAAAAAATAATAATAAGTAACTGTTGGATCAATATAAAAATGTCTATTGAGACAGGTGATGCTGGAAAATCAAGATTTGTTTTTTTTTTCCTCTCTTATTGTAAGCATAATAATTTCTATGTAATATTTATTTAAATTATTTTTAATGTCCTATTTATGATAATAAATTATATTCTTTCATTATATATTATATATTTAAAATAATAAATTAGAAAAATTAAAGAAGAAAGTTACAAAATAAAGAGATTGGTGGGACAAGGAGACGCAACACATGGATAATCTGCCAAAGATTGTTTTTCCAGGAAGGACTTTCTATGGGAAACTAGCCGCTATTTAAATGTTTAGGTATTAGGACCACTCCAGGAAGGACTTTCTATAGGAAACTAGTCACTATTTAGATGTTTAGGTGTTAGGACCACTCCAGGAAGGACTTTCTATAGGAAACTAGTCACTATTTAGATGTTTAGGTGTTAGGACCACTCCAGGAAGGACTTTCTATAGGAAACTAGTCACTATTTAGATGTTTAGGTGTTAGGACCACTCCAGGAAGGACTTTCTATAGGAAACTAGTCACTATTTAGATGTTTAGGTGTTAGGACCACTCCAGGAAGGACTTTCTATAGGAAACTAGTCACTATTTAGATGTTTAGGTGTTAGGACCACTCCAGGAAGGACTTTCTATAGGAAACTAGTCACTATTTAGATGTTTAGGTGTTAGGACCACTCCAGGAAGGACTTTCTATAGGAAACTAGTCACTATTTAGATGTTTAGGTGTTAGGACCACTCCAGGAAGGACTTTCTATAGGAAACTAGTCACTATTTAGATGTTTAGGTGTTAGGACCACTCCAGGAAGGACTTTCTATAGGAAACTAGTCACTATTTAGATGTTTAGGTGTTAGGACCACTCCAGGAAGGACTTTCTATAGGAAACTAGTCACTATTTAGATGTTTAGGTGTTAGGACCACTCCAGGAAGGACTTTCTATAGGAAACTAGTCACTATTTAGATGTTTAGGTGTTAGGACCACTCCAGGAAGGACTTTCTATAGGAAACTAGTCACTATTTAGATGTTTAGGTGTTAGGACCACTCCAGGAAGGACTTTCTATAGGAAACTAGTCACTATTTAGATGTTTAGGTGTTAGGACCACTCCAGGAAGGACTTTCTATAGGAAACTAGTCACTATTTAGATGTTTAGGTGTTAGGACCACTCCAGGAAGGACTTTCTATAGGAAACTAGTCACTATTTAGATGTTTAGGTGTTAGGACCACTCCAGGAAGGACTTTCTATAGGAAACTAGTCACTATTTAGATGTTTAGGTGTTAGGACCACTCCAGGAAGGACTTTCTATAGGAAACTAGTCACTATTTAGATGTTTAGGTGTTAGGACCACTCCAGGAAGGACTTTCTATAGGAAACTAGTCACTATTTAGATGTTTAGGTGTTAGGACCACTCCAGGAAGGACTTTCTATAGGAAACTAGTCACTATTTAGATGTTTAGGTGTTAGGACCACTCCAGGAAGGACTTTCTATAGGAAACTAGTCACTATTTAGATGTTTAGGTGTTAGGACCACTCCAGGAAGGACTTTCTATAGGAAACTAGTCACTATTTAGATGTTTAGGTGTTAGGACCACTCCAGGAAGGACTTTCTATAGGAAACTAGTCACTATTTAGATGTTTAGGTGTTAGGACCACTCCAGGAAGGACTTTCTATAGGAAACTAGTCACTATTTAGATGTTTAGGTGTTAGGACCACTCCAGGAAGGACTTTCTATAGGAAACTAGTCACTATTTAGATGTTTAGGTGTTAGGACCACTCCAGGAAGGACTTTCTATAGGAAACTAGTCACTATTTAGATGTTTAGGTGTTAGGACCACTCCAGGAAGGACTTTCTATAGGAAACTAGTCACTATTTAGATGTTTAGGTGTTAGGACCACTCCAGGAAGGACTTTCTATAGGAAACTAGTCACTATTTAGATGTTTAGGTGTTAGGACCACTCCAGGAAGGACTTTCTATAGGAAACTAGTCACTATTTAGATGTTTAGGTGTTAGGACCACTCCAGGAAGGACTTTCTATAGGAAACTAGTCACTATTTAGATGTTTAGGTGTTAGGACCACTCCAGGAAGGACTTTCTATAGGAAACTAGTCACTATTTAGATGTTTAGGTGTTAGGACCACTCCAGGAAGGACTTTCTATAGGAAACTAGTCACTATTTAGATGTTTAGGTGTTAGGACCACTCCAGGAAGGACTTTCTATAGGAAACTAGTCACTATTTAGATGTTTAGGTGTTAGGACCACTCCAGGAAGGACTTTCTATAGGAAACTAGTCACTATTTAGATGTTTAGGTGTTAGGACCACTCCAGGAAGGACTTTCTATAGGAAACTAGTCACTATTTAGATGTTTAGGTGTTAGGACCACTCCAGGAAGGACTTTCTATAGGAAACTAGTCACTATTTAGATGTTTAGGTGTTAGGACCACTCCAGGAAGGACTTTCTATAGGAAACTAGTCACTATTTAGATGTTTAGGTGTTAGGACCACTCCAGGAAGGACTTTCTATAGGAAACTAGTCACTATTTAGATGTTTAGGTGTTAGGACCACTCCAGGAAGGACTTTCTATAGGAAACTAGTCACTATTTAGATGTTTAGGTGTTAGGACCACTCCAGGAAGGACTTTCTATAGGAAACTAGTCACTATTTAGATGTTTAGGTGTTAGGACCACTCCAGGAAGGACTTTCTATAGGAAACTAGTCACTATTTAGATGTTTAGGTGTTAGGACCACTCCAGGAAGGACTTTCTATAGGAAACTAGTCACTATTTAGATGTTTAGGTGTTAGGACCACTCCAGGAAGGACTTTCTATAGGAAACTAGTCACTATTTAGATGTTTAGGTGTTAGGACCACTCCAGGAAGGACTTTCTATAGGAAACTAGTCACTATTTAGATGTTTAGGTGTTAGGACCACTCCAGGAAGGACTTTCTATAGGAAACTAGTCACTATTTAGATGTTTAGGTGTTAGGACCACTCCAGGAAGGACTTTCTATAGGAAACTAGTCACTATTTAGATGTTTAGGTGTTAGGACCACTCCAGGAAGGACTTTCTATAGGAAACTAGTCACTATTTAGATGTTTAGGTGTTAGGACCACTCCAGGAAGGACTTTCTATAGGAAACTAGTCACTATTTAGATGTTTAGGTGTTAGGACCACTCCAGGAAGGACTTTCTATAGGAAACTAGTCACTATTTAGATGTTTAGGTGTTAGGACCACTCCAGGAAGGACTTTCTATAGGAAACTAGTCACTATTTAGATGTTTAGGTGTTAGGACCACTCCAGGAAGGACTTTCTATAGGAAACTAGTCACTATTTAGATGTTTAGGTGTTAGGACCACTCCAGGAAGGACTTTCTATAGGAAACTAGTCACTATTTAGATGTTTAGGTGTTAGGACCACTCCAGGAAGGACTTTCTATAGGAAACTAGTCACTATTTAGATGTTTAGGTGTTAGGACCACTCCAGGAAGGACTTTCTATAGGAAACTAGTCACTATTTAGATGTTTAGGTGTTAGGACCACTCCAGGAAGGACTTTCTATAGGAAACTAGTCACTATTTAGATGTTTAGGTGTTAGGACCACTCCAGGAAGGACTTTCTATAGGAAACTAGTCACTATTTAGATGTTTAGGTGTTAGGACCACTCCAGGAAGGACTTTCTATAGGAAACTAGTCACTATTTAGATGTTTAGGTGTTAGGACCACTCCAGGAAGGACTTTCTATAGGAAACTAGTCACTATTTAGATGTTTAGGTGTTAGGACCACTCCAGGAAGGACTTTCTATAGGAAACTAGTCACTATTTAGATGTTTAGGTGTTAGGACCACTCCAGGAAGGACTTTCTATAGGAAACTAGTCACTATTTAGATGTTTAGGTGTTAGGACCACTCCAGGAAGGACTTTCTATAGGAAACTAGTCACTATTTAGATGTTTAGGTGTTAGGACCACTCCAGGAAGGACTTTCTATAGGAAACTAGTCACTATTTAGATGTTTAGGTGTTAGGACCACTCCAGGAAGGACTTTCTATAGGAAACTAGTCACTATTTAGATGTTTAGGTGTTAGGACCACTCCAGGAAGGACTTTCTATAGGAAACTAGTCACTATTTAGATGTTTAGGTGTTAGGACCACTCCAGGAAGGACTTTCTATAGGAAACTAGTCACTATTTAGATGTTTAGGTGTTAGGACCACTCCAGGAAGGACTTTCTATAGGAAACTAGTCACTATTTAGATGTTTAGGTGTTAGGACCACTCCAGGAAGGACTTTCTATAGGAAACTAGTCACTATTTAGATGTTTAGGTGTTAGGACCACTCCAGGAAGGACTTTCTATAGGAAACTAGTCACTATTTAGATGTTTAGGTGTTAGGACCACTCCAGGAAGGACTTTCTATAGGAAACTAGTCACTATTTAGATGTTTAGGTGTTAGGACCACTCCAGGAAGGACTTTCTATAGGAAACTAGTCACTATTTAGATGTTTAGGTGTTAGGACCACTCCAGGAAGGACTTTCTATAGGAAACTAGTCACTATTTAGATGTTTAGGTGTTAGGACCACTCCAGGAAGGACTTTCTATAGGAAACTAGTCACTATTTAGATGTTTAGGTGTTAGGACCACTCCAGGAAGGACTTTCTATAGGAAACTAGTCACTATTTAGATGTTTAGGTGTTAGGACCACTCCAGGAAGGACTTTCTATAGGAAACTAGTCACTATTTAGATGTTTAGGTGTTAGGACCACTCCAGGAAGGACTTTCTATAGGAAACTAGTCACTATTTAGATGTTTAGGTGTTAGGACCACTCCAGGAAGGACTTTCTATAGGAAACTAGTCACTATTTAGATGTTTAGGTGTTAGGACCACTCCAGGAAGGACTTTCTATAGGAAACTAGTCACTATTTAGATGTTTAGGTGTTAGGACCACTCCAGGAAGGACTTTCTATAGGAAACTAGTCACTATTTAGATGTTTAGGTGTTAGGACCACTCCAGGAAGGACTTTCTATAGGAAACTAGTCACTATTTAGATGTTTAGGTGTTAGGACCACTCCAGGAAGGACTTTCTATAGGAAACTAGTCACTATTTAGATGTTTAGGTGTTAGGACCACTCCAGGAAGGACTTTCTATAGGAAACTAGTCACTATTTAGATGTTTAGGTGTTAGGACCACTCCAGGAAGGACTTTCTATAGGAAACTAGTCACTATTTAGATGTTTAGGTGTTAGGACCACTCCAGGAAGGACTTTCTATAGGAAACTAGTCACTATTTAGATGTTTAGGTGTTAGGACCACTCCAGGAAGGACTTTCTATAGGAAACTAGTCACTATTTAGATGTTTAGGTGTTAGGACCACTCCAGGAAGGACTTTCTATAGGAAACTAGTCACTATTTAGATGTTTAGGTGTTAGGACCACTCCAGGAAGGACTTTCTATAGGAAACTAGTCACTATTTAGATGTTTAGGTGTTAGGACCACTCCAGGAAGGACTTTCTATAGGAAACTAGTCACTATTTAGATGTTTAGGTGTTAGGACCACTCCAGGAAGGACTTTCTATAGGAAACTAGTCACTATTTAGATGTTTAGGTGTTAGGACCACTCCAGGAAGGACTTTCTATAGGAAACTAGTCACTATTTAGATGTTTAGGTGTTAGGACCACTCCAGGAAGGACTTTCTATAGGAAACTAGTCACTATTTAGATGTTTAGGTGTTAGGACCACTCCAGGAAGGACTTTCTATAGGAAACTAGTCACTATTTAGATGTTTAGGTGTTAGGACCACTCCAGGAAGGACTTTCTATAGGAAACTAGTCACTATTTAGATGTTTAGGTGTTAGGACCACTCCAGGAAGGACTTTCTATAGGAAACTAGTCACTATTTAGATGTTTAGGTGTTAGGACCACTCCAGGAAGGACTTTCTATAGGAAACTAGTCACTATTTAGATGTTTAGGTGTTAGGACCACTCCAGGAAGGACTTTCTATAGGAAACTAGTCACTATTTAGATGTTTAGGTGTTAGGACCACTCCAGGAAGGACTTTCTATAGGAAACTAGTCACTATTTAGATGTTTAGGTGTTAGGACCACTCCAGGAAGGACTTTCTATAGGAAACTAGTCACTATTTAGATGTTTAGGTGTTAGGACCACTCCAGGAAGGACTTTCTATAGGAAACTAGTCACTATTTAGATGTTTAGGTGTTAGGACCACTCCAGGAAGGACTTTCTATAGGAAACTAGTCACTATTTAGATGTTTAGGTGTTAGGACCACTCCAGGAAGGACTTTCTATAGGAAACTAGTCACTATTTAGATGTTTAGGTGTTAGGACCACTCCAGGAAGGACTTTCTATAGGAAACTAGTCACTATTTAGATGTTTAGGTGTTAGGACCACTCCAGGAAGGACTTTCTATAGGAAACTAGTCACTATTTAGATGTTTAGGTGTTAGGACCACTCCAGGAAGGACTTTCTATAGGAAACTAGTCACTATTTAGATGTTTAGGTGTTAGGACCACTCCAGGAAGGACTTTCTATAGGAAACTAGTCACTATTTAGATGTTTAGGTGTTAGGACCACTCCAGGAAGGACTTTCTATAGGAAACTAGTCACTATTTAGATGTTTAGGTGTTAGGACCACTCCAGGAAGGACTTTCTATAGGAAACTAGTCACTATTTAGATGTTTAGGTGTTAGGACCACTCCAGGAAGGACTTTCTATAGGAAACTAGTCACTATTTAGATGTTTAGGTGTTAGGACCACTCCAGGAAGGACTTTCTATAGGAAACTAGTCACTATTTAGATGTTTAGGTGTTAGGACCACTCCAGGAAGGACTTTCTATAGGAAACTAGTCACTATTTAGATGTTTAGGTGTTAGGACCACTCCAGGAAGGACTTTCTATAGGAAACTAGTCACTATTTAGATGTTTAGGTGTTAGGACCACTCCAGGAAGGACTTTCTATAGGAAACTAGTCACTATTTAGATGTTTAGGTGTTAGGACCACTCCAGGAAGGACTTTCTATAGGAAACTAGTCACTATTTAGATGTTTAGGTGTTAGGACCACTCCAGGAAGGACTTTCTATAGGAAACTAGTCACTATTTAGATGTTTAGGTGTTAGGACCACTCCAGGAAGGACTTTCTATAGGAAACTAGTCACTATTTAGATGTTTAGGTGTTAGGACCACTCCAGGAAGGACTTTCTATAGGAAACTAGTCACTATTTAGATGTTTAGGTGTTAGGACCACTCCAGGAAGGACTTTCTATAGGAAACTAGTCACTATTTAGATGTTTAGGTGTTAGGACCACTCCAGGAAGGACTTTCTATAGGAAACTAGTCACTATTTAGATGTTTAGGTGTTAGGACCACTCCAGGAAGGACTTTCTATAGGAAACTAGTCACTATTTAGATGTTTAGGTGTTAGGACCACTCCAGGAAGGACTTTCTATAGGAAACTAGTCACTATTTAGATGTTTAGGTGTTAGGACCACTCCAGGAAGGACTTTCTATAGGAAACTAGTCACTATTTAGATGTTTAGGTGTTAGGACCACTCCAGGAAGGACTTTCTATAGGAAACTAGTCACTATTTAGATGTTTAGGTGTTAGGACCACTCCAGGAAGGACTTTCTATAGGAAACTAGTCACTATTTAGATGTTTAGGTGTTAGGACCACTCCAGGAAGGACTTTCTATAGGAAACTAGTCACTATTTAGATGTTTAGGTGTTAGGACCACTCCAGGAAGGACTTTCTATAGGAAACTAGTCACTATTTAGATGTTTAGGTGTTAGGACCACTCCAGGAAGGACTTTCTATAGGAAACTAGTCACTATTTAGATGTTTAGGTGTTAGGACCACTCCAGGAAGGACTTTCTATAGGAAACTAGTCACTATTTAGATGTTTAGGTGTTAGGACCACTCCAGGAAGGACTTTCTATAGGAAACTAGTCACTATTTAGATGTTTAGGTGTTAGGACCACTCCAGGAAGGACTTTCTATAGGAAACTAGTCACTATTTAGATGTTTAGGTGTTAGGACCACTCCAGGAAGGACTTTCTATAGGAAACTAGTCACTATTTAGATGTTTAGGTGTTAGGACCACTCCAGGAAGGACTTTCTATAGGAAACTAGTCACTATTTAGATGTTTAGGTGTTAGGACCACTCCAGGAAGGACTTTCTATAGGAAACTAGTCACTATTTAGATGTTTAGGTGTTAGGACCACTCCAGGAAGGACTTTCTATAGGAAACTAGTCACTATTTAGATGTTTAGGTGTTAGGACCACTCCAGGAAGGACTTTCTATAGGAAACTAGTCACTATTTAGATGTTTAGGTGTTAGGACCACTCCAGGAAGGACTTTCTATAGGAAACTAGTCACTATTTAGATGTTTAGGTGTTAGGACCACTCCAGGAAGGACTTTCTATAGGAAACTAGTCACTATTTAGATGTTTAGGTGTTAGGACCACTCCAGGAAGGACTTTCTATAGGAAACTAGTCACTATTTAGATGTTTAGGTGTTAGGACCACTCCAGGAAGGACTTTCTATAGGAAACTAGTCACTATTTAGATGTTTAGGTGTTAGGACCACTCCAGGAAGGACTTTCTATAGGAAACTAGTCACTATTTAGATGTTTAGGTGTTAGGACCACTCCAGGAAGGACTTTCTATAGGAAACTAGTCACTATTTAGATGTTTAGGTGTTAGGACCACTCCAGGAAGGACTTTCTATAGGAAACTAGTCACTATTTAGATGTTTAGGTGTTAGGACCACTCCAGGAAGGACTTTCTATAGGAAACTAGTCACTATTTAGATGTTTAGGTGTTAGGACCACTCCAGGAAGGACTTTCTATAGGAAACTAGTCACTATTTAGATGTTTAGGTGTTAGGACCACTCCAGGAAGGACTTTCTATAGGAAACTAGTCACTATTTAGATGTTTAGGTGTTAGGACCACTCCAGGAAGGACTTTCTATAGGAAACTAGTCACTATTTAGATGTTTAGGTGTTAGGACCACTCCAGGAAGGACTTTCTATAGGAAACTAGTCACTATTTAGATGTTTAGGTGTTAGGACCACTCCAGGAAGGACTTTCTATAGGAAACTAGTCACTATTTAGATGTTTAGGTGTTAGGACCACTCCAGGAAGGACTTTCTATAGGAAACTAGTCACTATTTAGATGTTTAGGTGTTAGGACCACTCCAGGAAGGACTTTCTATAGGAAACTAGTCACTATTTAGATGTTTAGGTGTTAGGACCACTCCAGGAAGGACTTTCTATAGGAAACTAGTCACTATTTAGATGTTTAGGTGTTAGGACCACTCCAGGAAGGACTTTCTATAGGAAACTAGTCACTATTTAGATGTTTAGGTGTTAGGACCACTCCAGGAAGGACTTTCTATAGGAAACTAGTCACTATTTAGATGTTTAGGTGTTAGGACCACTCCAGGAAGGACTTTCTATAGGAAACTAGTCACTATTTAGATGTTTAGGTGTTAGGACCACTCCAGGAAGGACTTTCTATAGGAAACTAGTCACTATTTAGATGTTTAGGTGTTAGGACCACTCCAGGAAGGACTTTCTATAGGAAACTAGTCACTATTTAGATGTTTAGGTGTTAGGACCACTCCAGGAAGGACTTTCTATAGGAAACTAGTCACTATTTAGATGTTTAGGTGTTAGGACCACTCCAGGAAGGACTTTCTATAGGAAACTAGTCACTATTTAGATGTTTAGGTGTTAGGACCACTCCAGGAAGGACTTTCTATAGGAAACTAGTCACTATTTAGATGTTTAGGTGTTAGGACCACTCCAGGAAGGACTTTCTATAGGAAACTAGTCACTATTTAGATGTTTAGGTGTTAGGACCACTCCAGGAAGGACTTTCTATAGGAAACTAGTCACTATTTAGATGTTTAGGTGTTAGGACCACTCCAGGAAGGACTTTCTATAGGAAACTAGTCACTATTTAGATGTTTAGGTGTTAGGACCACTCCAGGAAGGACTTTCTATAGGAAACTAGTCACTATTTAGATGTTTAGGTGTTAGGACCACTCCAGGAAGGACTTTCTATAGGAAACTAGTCACTATTTAGATGTTTAGGTGTTAGGACCACTCCAGGAAGGACTTTCTATAGGAAACTAGTCACTATTTAGATGTTTAGGTGTTAGGACCACTCCAGGAAGGACTTTCTATAGGAAACTAGTCACTATTTAGATGTTTAGGTGTTAGGACCACTCCAGGAAGGACTTTCTATAGGAAACTAGTCACTATTTAGATGTTTAGGTGTTAGGACCACTCCAGGAAGGACTTTCTATAGGAAACTAGTCACTATTTAGATGTTTAGGTGTTAGGACCACTCCAGGAAGGACTTTCTATAGGAAACTAGTCACTATTTAGATGTTTAGGTGTTAGGACCACTCCAGGAAGGACTTTCTATAGGAAACTAGTCACTATTTAGATGTTTAGGTGTTAGGACCACTCCAGGAAGGACTTTCTATAGGAAACTAGTCACTATTTAGATGTTTAGGTGTTAGGACCACTCCAGGAAGGACTTTCTATAGGAAACTAGTCACTATTTAGATGTTTAGGTGTTAGGACCACTCCAGGAAGGACTTTCTATAGGAAACTAGTCACTATTTAGATGTTTAGGTGTTAGGACCACTCCAGGAAGGACTTTCTATAGGAAACTAGTCACTATTTAGATGTTTAGGTGTTAGGACCACTCCAGGAAGGACTTTCTATAGGAAACTAGTCACTATTTAGATGTTTAGGTGTTAGGACCACTCCAGGAAGGACTTTCTATAGGAAACTAGTCACTATTTAGATGTTTNTCTTGTTTCTTCTGATTCTATGTCACGACTTGGTGCATTTATAGACACTTGGCAAATAATTCCATCACCTACATTTACTTCTTACAGAAACGCGTTTCGGGCTTTCGCCCCTCTTCAGTCTGTTACGTCGATAGTTGTGACTTGTGTGTCCGTACTTCCCGCTCCCTTCCCCTCCCCTCTTTTTTCCCGACTTGACGGACTCCCCCGCATGCCTCGTAATTTGTAACATTACCCTTCTCCGAGTGTTGCACACAGCCTCGCCTGCGACTGTATAAACATTCTATTTTATTTTAAAATTAAATTTCAATTTTTTTTTTAATATTTAGATTTTATTTTCATAAGATTCTACTTCATTTAATTCTATTTAAGAAATTATATTATCAATACTTTCTGCATTTAACAGTTATTGTAAGCAATAAATTAGTACATATCGTTTGATAATTTTACATGATTCATAGCATTCATATATCTATGTTAACTGAAAATATTCGTTATAATTTTACTAATTAATTTCTAAATAACTCTTATCATTTTAATTCTCGTTGGATAACCTCTCTTGATTGTTATTTATTCCACGACATCTGCAATTCATTACTAATTATCATTAATTATAATCAGTAGACGCAGTTAGTATATCGGCTAGCTTTAGTACGTTGTTTATTTCCGAAATGTCTGGTATAAATAAAAATAATGATTGTTAAATAATAATAATAATCATAACAAACCTAAATGCAAAGCATACTATTAAAGCTGTTAATACATATGTTGTTCCTGTACTCAGCTATTCTTTCGGAGTTATACACTGGTCACAAAGATCTCGAGAAACTCTAAAGGAAAATAAGAACAACGCTTAATAAGTATAAACAATATCATCCAAAATCATCTATGGAAAGACTAACCGTGGCCTAATATAGCTAACCTACAAACAAATTCAGATACTGCAGGAGGTTTTCCACAAAAAACAAGAAACATTAAGATTACATTAAGCTATAACTATGGCAGACAGTAACCATACACCTTTCAACTTACACTCTGAGCACTTGGACATAGCTCAACGCATAAATAACTTAGACATCACTAAACAATCATGGGCCCAAAACGCACTTCATGGCATGCCTATGATCTAGCACAGGACTATGTTGACAAAACTGCATGAAACTACTAGCTGACTAGGATCTTCTGTTTGGAGAGACTGGGGAATTTTGGTCGCCATTCAAGATTAAGTCATAAATACTAAAAACTATAGAAAACGTATTCTGGAGACTAACTACATCACTCACAAATAACTTTGCAGAAAATGCCACATTCTGTCAGAAACAATACAACATATAACTTCTGCTTGCAAACTCTTACCACAAATTGATTATTTACCTAGGCATAATCAAATAGCAAATATAATACACCAAGAGCTTGCACACAAACACAGATTATTAAACACCCAGGTACAATACCTCAGATATACTCCACATGCAGTTTTAGAAAATGAATGACACACACAAAATATACAACGACAGAGCCATAAACACAGTTAAAACAATACATCACAATAGACCTGACATCACTGTCATCGACAAATACGGTAAGATCACTTATATAATAGACATCTCCTTTCAAAACATTCATAACATAAAAATTGCTCACACTGAGTGTACTTGTTGATTTTTTCAAAATCAATAAGTACACTCCACTTGCTCAAGAAATAAGACAGATGTGGAGGATAAATAGGGTATTTATTGTATCTGTTGTCCTTTCTTCTACTGGTATTATATCACATACACTACACAAAAATCTGGAAACATTAAACCTTAATAAAAACATATACAGTACATGGCACTACAGAAAGTTGCAATATTGAATACATGTCACATTGTTAGGAAGTTTCTAGATTTGTTTTTTGAAACCGTGTCCTGTTTTATATTTGTGGCGTAGTAAACACTAGTATTGTGTTTTATTCCAAAGACACATGGCAAATTTTCCATCAAATTCCTTTATTAGTTGAGTCGATACGGTACATCGTTTTGTACTCGTTTCGGGCTTTGCCTCTTTTAAGTCAACTTTTGGTTACACTTTGTATAATTTAAAAACATGTAAAATCTGCTTTAATCTTTTGTAAATAAACTAGTATATATTACAAATTAAAGGGTTAAATTCTTCTAAAATCTTGTCTTTTAGGCATATTTTGATACAACACAACTGTAAAAAATTTTTAGCTGTTTTCGCCCCCGTTTACATGTTTTTAAATTATACAAAGTGTAACCAAAACTTGACTTAAAAGAGGCGAAGCCCGAAACGAGTACAAAACAATGTACCGTATCGACTCAACTAATAAAGGAATTTGATGGAAAATTTGCCATGTGTCTTTGGAATAAAACACAATACTAGTGTTTACTACGCCACAAAAGTTTCTAGATGTTCACACATATACCAATAACATAGCTTGATGTTACACTGATTCGGGTAGCTATGCTTTGACTTTAGTCCGGCATAAGTTAGCACTTGGTACCAGTATCAGCTGAGCATGTCATTCGCAACATAATATATAAATAAAAATAATCACATAATCACAATATTATTTCTGACAGTGTTAGTCCATCAGTGTTTTAATATACAGTGGTGCCTCGTACTTCGGATTTAATTTGTTCCAGGATTTCCTCCGAATTCTGAAATGTTCGAAGTTAGAGTCGTTGGAAGTACGAGATACTACTGCGATTTGTTTGCTGAAAATTGCTAAAATCTAGGCTTTAAATTCTAATATTAAGAAAATTTCATTTGAAATTTAGCATGAATTAGGCTATCAACTCTTTCCGGAACCTCTCTATATAATTTTACGTCACAAACCAATTATAGCTATAGAATTATTTAAAATTTTGATATACAATTTTTCTGTTTAAATTATACTTTTAATCATTTTATACATTCAAAATCTCTTGACTGATATTAAAAAAGCCGATACGATGCGCTTCTTTTAGTGTAAATTTTGATCATTTTTGCAGGAAAACGATCGAAATAACTTATTTAATTATTTAATTTTTATCTTAAAGCTTTCTCGANGGTGTTAGGACCACTCCAGGAAGGACTTTCTATAGGAAACTAGTCACTATTTAGATGTTTAGGTGTTAGGACCACTCCAGGAAGGACTTTCTACAGGAAATTGGCTCCTATTTAGGTATTAGAAACGTGAAGAAAATCTGCAAAACTCCACTTGGTGAAGTCCTTGACCAACTACTAATGTTTTGTGCTTTAACCTTTCGGTCACTGGTAAGCTGGAGAATAAAAGGAGAAACAGAAAAAATAGAATCAACAAACTGCATTTATTTAATGTCTTCTCCCTGTCGAGTTTATTACTCACATCGATTATAATAAGTAAATATTGTAACAAGTCGAATACATATGTATAACGATTTTATTTTATTACGAATTTTTAAAATTTAGTACAGAAATTATAAAATATTCAATTTTCTAAATTCACGAAGATTTAAAACTTTGAAAAATTATTTATTTTTGTTAGCACTTGTCATTTTTCTTAATTAATTAATTTTTTAAAAATTATATTTTAAAAAAAATTTACATTTGAATGTAATTTAATTAATTAAACGAAATTAATTAAATGTCAAATTGTAACAATTTATTTATAGAAAAATTCTAAAACTTTTATAAAAATAAATAAAAAAATTAAGTATTAAATTCATAAAATCGATGAATGAAGTAAATTAACTCTTATTTTAGAGAAGTAATACGACCTTTACTGTAAGTTTTCATCACCTTTTCTAATATTATCGTACAAGTAATGTGAGCATCATCATCGTCATCCTAATTTTAAGCGTTATTATCCCTCTTATCCATTCGAATCTTTTGCCAAATCGTCTGTTTGAAACGGTCTAGTGCCTACCGAATTCTTCTAACAATGATTTTCAAGAAAGAAATTGGCAAATGGCGCCGTATTTCATTTCAACGGCTACCAACAGTCGCGAGATATCAAAATTTTGGCCTTGCGCCACTCTCATATAAAACAAAAATATTTAAGAAAAAGAAAAAATACAAAAGTAGAAAATATATCGTCGACAACTCGAAAGAAAATGTAATTTGTCTGAGAATATGCAATGTATTTTTTTTTTGTTTTTTTTATTCACGTATTCATCGATTTAAAAATCAATATATTTATATGCATGTTGACTAGTCTGAATTTTGCATCAGTGAAAATCTTGTCTAATGTTGTTTTGATTTCCTAAAAATATTTCAAGAGCGAAAAAATAAAAATAAAAATTTTATCATATTATATATTTTTATTAGTAATTTAAATATATAATAACATTTATATTATGTGATTAAAGACATTGTTTAGTCCTGTGCCTGATTAAAGACTCTTCATCTGTTATCAAACACATTAAAGTAGATATTACTTTATAATTTAACAATAATAAATTAATCTAGATTTATTTTATCAGTGTGCATAATTTTTGAAATAATTACAATTTAGATATTTTCCAATAATTTATATACTGTAATCTACAGTTTGTATGGAAAATGTGTTACTATTTACAATTATAACACTTAACTGAAAATTAATAAAATTAATTTTCCATAAAAGGAGTAAAACAATAAAATTCCGAAGAATATTTTTACTGTTTTTGTGTATATGTGCTTTTTTTAATGTATGTAGCTTGTGTATAGTCTATTGAGTGTAGCATGTGTACAACTGTATTGTGTGTCATTTGTGTATACTTTGTGGTTTTAACTGTTTATAATAACTTAAATATTGTATTACTATTAAAAAATTAAGATATAAACGGATTTCAACATTAAAAAAACAGTTTATTTCTTAATTGTATTTTAATAAATTACGTTACGATGGAACTTATCAATTTAAACGAATTCAAAAAGTCGAGCAAGAATATTTTATCATCAAATGGTAAGGTTTACAGAATACAGGAAAAGATATCTTGTTCCATTGTAGCTTCGTTGACAGCAAAAGAAGATTGATGGTTCATTGTAGCGTGGCATTCTTATGCAGGAAAATATTTCTAGCACCGAATGGGTATAAATCACTTAATGCCACACATATTTTATCTATATTCCAAAAATAGTTAAATAAATACGCGTTAAATTTCATTGTTTTTTTTTATAACGTAGACGCAATTCGTCCTCGTTTATTATTGATATTGCTAAAGATTGTTTACATCGAAGCTGTTGATTTGGTAGAGAAAATGGAAATAATCATAACAGAGGTAAACATATTCTGAGAGACAATTTTTTGATAAACAGAAAAACATATTTAAAATTCAATTTAAAAAGAAAACGATATAAGGACGAAATAAATATTTTTCGTACTGAAGTATTCGTGTTAGAATTTTTTGATGGATGAAAAATGTAATGTTAAAGATAACTTTTTCTAAAAATAAAAATTGCATTGACACTAGAAGTCTTTTGTCAAAAGAAAATTAGATTTTTATTTGCTATAGAGTGCTATATAAATGTTTAATGGGAATTTTTTCCTTTGATTTGATTATGACGTTATTATTACATCA
>NW_019384397.1:1618029-1646890 GCF_000671375.1 Centruroides sculpturatus
AATGAGTACATAAACGATATATAGACGTACCTTTTGGTTACACTTTGTATAATTTAAAAACATGTAAAATCTGCTTTAATCTTTTGTAAATAAACTAGTATATATTACAAATTAAAGGGTTAAATTCTTCTAAAATCTTGTCTTTTAGGCATATTTTGATACAACACAACTGTAAAAAATTTTTAGCTGTTTTCGCCCCCGTTTACATGTTTTTAAATTATACAAAGTGTAACCAAAACTTGACTTAAAAGGGGCAAAGCCCGAAACGAGTACAAAACAATGTACCGTATCGACTCAACTAATAAAGGAATTTGATGGAAAATTTGCCATGTGTCTTTGGAATAAAACACAATACTAGTGTTTACTACGCCACAAAAGTTTCTAGATGTTCACACATATACCAATAACATAGCTTGATGTTACACTGATTCGGGTAGCTATGCTTTGACTTTAGTCCGGCATAAGTTAGCACTTGGTACCAGTATCAGCTGAGCATGTCATTCGCAACATAATATATAAATAAAAATAATCACATAATCACAATATTATTTCTGACAGTGTTAGTCCATCAGTGTTTTAATATACAGTGGTGCCTCGTACTTCGGATTTAATTTGTTCCAGGATTTCCTCCGAATTCTGAAATGTTCGAAGTTAGAGTCGTTGGAAGTACGAGATACTACTGCGATTTGTTTGCTGAAAATTGCTAAAATCTAGGCTTTAAATTCTAATATTAAGAAAATTTCATTTGAAATTTAGCATGAATTAGGCTATCAACTCTTTCCGGAACCTCTCTATATAATTTTACGTCACAAACCAATTATAGCTATAGAATTATTTAAAATTTTGATATACAATTTTTCTGTTTAAATTATACTTTTAATCATTTTATACATTCAAAATCTCTTGACTGATATTAAAAAAGCCGATACGATGCGCTTCTTTTAGTGTAAATTTTGATCATTTTTGCAGGAAAACGATCGAAATAACTTATTTAATTATTTAATTTTTATCTTAAAGCTTTCTCGATTCTAAGAATAAATGAAATAATTGAAAAATCATTTAAGTTATGTAATCAAGAAGTTATTATTTTAGAGTAAGACTTAAGTGAAAACTTAATTTACAACTAAAATACTTTGTGTATCGTTTTGTTTTTTTGTCGAAATGGAAGATAACATTTGATTATAACAGTAACTTATACTATTTAATGTAGAAAGAAACTTCTATTTATCAAATTTAGATTGTTTCGATTTTAGTTTTACGTGATTAAAACAACACGCATCAACAATTTTATCGTCAGTAATCGAAAGTAATTCTTAATTTACCCCAGGGCTTCTTTCTAAATGTGAATTTATTGATGGAAAAGACATAAACATCATTTTACTTTTTTAGCTAAGAGATAACTTTGTTTTGATGTGCCAGAATTTATTTCATTTCATTTTTTCAATTTAAATATACAGTATATTTTAAGAATAAATAAATCACATTTTAAACTTGTTTTGAAGAACTGAAAATGGGCATTTCAGTAAATATTCACTTTCAATTACTTAAGTTGAACTGGATTTAACAANAACTAATAGCCAAGGATAAAATAAAAAGTTTTAAATATCAACTTTTTTCTACTTGGTTGTTGCGCGAGGCCCCTCCAAGAGCGAGGCCCCGGGCGATTGCCCTGCTCGCCACCTCCTAAGGCCGCCACTGTGTGGGATGATTCAATACCTATTCAGACCAAGTAAGAAGCTCATAGTACACCAAAATGATTCATAAAATTTAAAATTCTGGTGGCGCTATCTGTTACGATATTTCATTTAAAAACTGTTTACATTTTTAATTATTATGAAATGGCAAAAAACTTAATTTTAAGGGTAGGTTTGGGTTTTATAAAAAATTGTAAATGCTAATTACGACTAAAAACGTCATTAAGTCCGACACTACTCGAGATACGACACACGATTCCCTTTATCTCCCCACCCTGTCGACTTTAAACCATCAAAATTTAATAGCATGAATCTTTAATACACAAACCTCCCTGCAAAATCTCAGAAATTTTTGATAAAAAACACAGGAGTTATTAAGCTTCAAACAGGGTAAACAAAATCGTGCCCATACATACATTAGCATCCATACATAGAGAAAAAACCTTCGCTATTTTAATTTTATTTATTTTATTATATTATTATTATGTTGGGTTTAGTGGGTTATACTCGGTTGACACCGGTGGCTGTGTACTATGCAGGACCAGAGTCAAGACATAGCGATCAAAACAAAATTAAAATTAAATAAGTGTGTCAGTGTCTGTGTCTGTATTCGGGAATTTTCTAACAATATGGCATGTATTCAATATAGTGGCCTTCTGTAGTGCGATGTATGTATTTCTATTCAATTGTAATGTTACCCGGCTTTTGTGTAGTGTGTGTGTGGTATTACACCTGTAGAGGAGAGAACAACAGGTACTGTACAATAAGCACTCTATCTATCCTCCACAGATGCTCTATTTCCTGGGCGAGTTCTGTGTACTTGCTAATTTTTTCAGTGTATGTTTTTTGTATATTGTGTGTTTGGAACAGATATGTTTATAATGTATGTGATTTTATTGTGTTTGTCAATGAGTGTGATGTCTAGTCTGTAGTAAATTGTTTTATCTGTGATTATGGCTCTGTTGTAACACATTTTGTGCGTGTTGTTTTCCAATACTGACTGTGGAATGTATTTGTAGTATGGTTCGTGGATGTCTAATAATTTGTGTTTGTTCGCAAACTCTTGGTTTATTACATTTGCTACTTGATTATGTAAATAATCAAGTAGCAAATTTAAATGATCTGTCTATGCCAAGAGCTTGCATCCAGAAGTAATGTGTTGTACAGTTTCTGGCATGATGTGACATTTTCTGCATGTGTCATTTGTGAGTGTTGTATCTTTGAGTATGTGTTTTCTGTAGTTTTTAATATTTATAATGTATGGCAATATTAATACAGGATATTAATATTAATATCCTGTATGGCAATCACGAATCCTTCCGTCTCCCCAAAAAGGCATCCCCGATCTAACCAGCTATTTTGACGCAGTTTTGTCAACAAAATCCTGGGACATGTCGTAAGGATGCCTGCCATGGAGTGCCTTTCGAGCCCACGATTGCTTTTTATATGTTGTGTTGTACCCATATGATGCGAGTGTAAGTTTAATGGTGTGTTATTTGAGTCTGCTAGAGTTACTGCTTTATGTAACTGCGATGTTTCTAGTTTTTTGTAGAAAAACTCTCGCAATGTCTGTATTTGTTTGTAGTGAAGGTTCACTATGTCAATCAGGCCACGTCCGCCATCTTTATGTGGAAGGGTTAATCTTTCTATAGGATGATGATGTTTATGCTTAGTAAGTGTTGTTCTTGTTTTCTTTTGGAGTTGTTCAAGATCTGTGTGAGTCCAATGTATAAATTCCAAAACTCCAAAAACTCCAAAAGAATATGTGAATATGTAATTATTACTATTTTAACGAAAATGCATACAAAATAACCTACAGACAACGTCGACCTCCTAAAAACGATCATTTTCTATGCTCTCGTCTGTGGTCGTTCTTCAGAGGTTCGACTGTATTTAACTTCTGTAATTTCCTAACTTTATTTTATTTTTCTAATTTTATCGATATTTTAACGAACAATAAAATTTATTTTTTATTTTCTAAATTCAATCAGAAGAGAAAATTTCTTTAATGACTTTTTAAAATAGAACTAAATTATGATTTTTTGTTGTTTCTTATTGAAAAAGATCGATATCAAAATAATTATCAAAGTGAAGAAAATGAAAAAAATGAGATAAAATTTTAATTTAGATTTTATCATTATCATTTGGAAAAGAAATTGAAATATTTTATAATGCTTACTTCTATAATTGGTTACATCGATTCGTGTAAGAAACACTTAAACCTTCAAGTGTTTTGTTGATGACATATTTTAAATATTTAAATTATGCAAACGATCACGATTAGGCAACAATTCATTTAACATTATTATATATAGCATTTAATGTTAATAGTTAGCCTACGACGGGAAGTTATTCTATTTTTGCAATGTAATTTACAATAATATTATGCACCAAATAATTTTCTAAAATTATTAATTTTTAAATGAAATTTGCCTTTTTGATATTTAAAAATTTATAGAATGAAAAACGAAGCAGAGATATATAGAAAGATTACATAAAGACAATAATTCAGAAATTGTATAACATAAAAGTGGATTGTTATGCAATTTCTGGACATTGTATTTCAAAAACATAGCTACTTAAATATTTAGGAATATATTTTCTAAGCAATATTTCAAAATCTGAATATATCTTAATAGTAAAATAACGTGTAAAACTTTTATTAAGTCTGATCTCACTGAAGATATAACACAACCTCCCTGTATCTCCAAAGAAAGAAAGAGAGAATTTTACTGGTATAAAGATTGCTATAGTGCACCATACCTTTATTAAATTCTATAACAGTTGGGAAATAATAGATAGAACCTTTTTTTTTTTAACTCTTTCTGTCCTGTGGGCACTAAGTGGGTCTTTTAACCTACCCATTGTTGATTAGACCTAACCACAAAGGGGAATGGGTAACCGGATATTCGGGACGGGCAAGGATATTCAGGACAAGCTCCCCACGAAAAATTCCTGGAGAGATGCTCGGCCGAATTCGATCCCGGATCCCACAGAGCGGTAGGCTGACTTCTTAGCCACTTCCTACCATCAATATAAATAAGTTACACGAGAACAGTATAATGTAGTATCTTACATAGGTTTTGCTGTAAACTACATAATCGATGATTATGCAGCTTTGACATAAAATGTTATACTGTTCTCGCGTGACTTAATATACGGTATTATTTTTCTGGCTATCTTATATATAACAGAGTAAAAATATGGCGATTGATGAAAAATGACGCCCAAGATTTTTACATTTTTGGACTGAGTAGACTTAGAAACGTCGCGAAATGCAAAAACTTTCGGGGTTTTCTATATGTATGAATGTTAGTGTGTATCTGTGTGTGGAGGGGCGTGATTTTGTTCATCCTCTTTAAAGCTTAATAACTCTTATAGGCCTACATATTGTAGAAAATTTCTGAAATTTTGCAGGGAGGTTTGTGTATTAGGGGGATTTATGCTACTAAATTTCGGTGGTTAAAGATCGAAGGGATGGGGAAATATAGGGGATCGCGTGTCATATCTCGAGTAGGGTTAGACTTAATTTAATGAAGATATTAGTTGTTATTAGCATTTACAATTTTTCATAAAATTCATTCCTATCTTCAAAATTAAGCTTTTTGCCATTTTATAATAACTAATTAGGCCTATATAAAAATGTTTTAAATAAAATATCATAATAGCTGGTGCCACATGCAGGTTTGAATGCTGCGAGGAAAGTTAAGCAACTTATCTGGATTTTTATTTTACTGTTGGAATACATTCAAATGATATATTGTATTGGTAATATGTTCCTAAATAGCTAAGTAACTATGTTTTTGAAGTACAACGTTCAGAAATTGCATAATAATCTAAACATTTGCCGTATTTTGACGAGTATAAGTCGCTGTCGAGTATATTAATTTAGAAAATTTAGAAAAAAAACTTTTTTAATGGGCGATTGCATTTTATTCGTTTTTTTTATTCAAGAATATGACGGATGGGTGAATCGATACCTTTATTAAACTGAAATAATCGTCATTTCTTAATGTAAACTCAGAGGTCACACAATGACAGTCGACAGAACAAGGCGGCAATGACTCGTGTGTCGCTATTCTGATAATCTAGGTACTCTAGCCATTCGGTTGAGGGACCGTGTGCTTAACGGATAACTGCACAGTATTGGTCCCTAGAGTGGACCACTACTGTAGATAATTTAACCGTAAAAATGGTTACCTGTCGAGTATAAGACGCACCATGATTTTGAGCCCCAAAATGTAGTAAAAAACGTGCGACTTATACTCGTCAAAATACGGTAATTCACAATTTTTAATTATTATATGACACTGTAACTATTAATAATTAAAATAATTAAAGCTATTTTAATTAAAGTAAAGTTGACAGAATTATACGAAAAACTAACAAAACTTTAAAAAATATTTTAATAAAATATTAAAAGATCAAAGAATAAAGTTAAAGAAATAAAATTATGAGCTCCAATATAAATAGAAAACATCAAAGATGTAGGAGACAAGACTAAACACAATAAAACAAAATAAAATTTGTCAAATAAGAGGTATCGGATGCGACTGATCATCGCCATAATCATTATGATACAAAAACTCTTTTTGTAATTGTAAATATTTCGGTGCAAAGAGATAAAAGACATCAAACAGATATCTTAGTTTTGTTGTCGATTCACTGCGTTCTGTTTCAACATCTATTAATAATAATGAATACTTCAAAATCAATTAACTATAGAAAACGTATACAAAAATGTAGCTCGGCCTTTCTTAAACATTACTGAGAGTTCGTATCACATTTCCTCCAGGAAACGATCTTTACTATTTCCGAATTTACAATCGACTTAATATTTCGTTTGTAAAATGTAAAAAAGTATGTATCGTTTAAACATATGAAAATTTATTATCCATTTATAAAATCAGTTTCGAATTTTAAAAAGGAATATAATTATAAAAAAGATCCATTGAAATAACAAGTCAATTCAAAAACAAAATTATCAACATATTCTATTGATTTTATCGATTGCAATTTAAATCAAGATATGTTTATATATATATATAAATTCATAAATATTCTTAGTAAGTAAAACCTGACCTGAGGAAGATAAGATGGATGATCAAAATAGCCACAAATACGTGGGCTTGCCTCACCAAAAGCCATAATAAAACAAATAAATATAGTTTTTAAATGTAATATACTTATTTATACAATATTAAACAATTACCAACAAGCATTTTTTTTTTTTACTTTTACATAATTTACTGAGGTCGTAGCCTCAAAGGTCGCACCTCAGTGTATTTTAGAGGAGTTCCTGGAATGAAAAGGACAAGTGAAGATAGTATTTTTAATGAATTTTAGTGTCCTTGTTCTTAAATGTAATAAATGTAAAATGAAAAGTAGACTTTTTTTTTACTATTTATCAAAGGAAATTTTAATTTATATCACTTTCATGTTGTATGTATGTTTTATACATAAAAGAGTGCATCTTGGAGCCTCTTGGGGGATTAAATGAAACTAGACGAAATGCAATTGTTCCCTCAATTCAAAGCTATTGGTGAGTTGCTAGTATTAATTATTCATTAAAAATTAAATTAAAAATATAAATATATTTATCGCCCAATTATTTAATTTAATTGGAAAACTCGAAGCACTTTTTTTTATTGAATTGAAATTTAAAATATTTTTCCAGTACAGACAATTTTTAAAATTCATCAATACATTGTCAATATCTTTCATATCCAATTTCTAGAATCTGTTCAATCATAACGATATTGATTTAATAGAAAAATAAAATGATTGATCGAAAAATGAATTGATTCTATACAAATAAATTGAGATGCTCTCAAGACATTCAACATTAAGAACGTGAAAGTATTAATACAGAATATTATTGAGATTTATAATTAATATAAAAATTTTAATTCATTTTTATTAAATTCATGATATTAATACTATAGGTGAACTGAAATTAATTGTCATTTATAATTTTATTTGATTAATAAAAGTTTAGTAATTTAGTTCTCAAAAGATGGCGCCACGAGATTTATACATTATTTTTCATTATTTGCATTAGATGATATCTATTATGAATAAATAAAAATATATAAAATACGATTATAAAATAATATTTAAATTTAAAATATAAATTACTGTATATAATAATTTTAGTTTTTTAACTTTATAAATTAAAAAAATAGAATAAAGCAATTAAAATTTTGTTTCATTTTTAAACTATTTTATACCTAAAATTAATGAAATAGAAAAAAAAAATACATTTTGCCAATTAGAAAATAGCTTTTAATATAATTTCAATCATAAATGTTTCTAAAAATATGAATTTAATATTTTCAATTGAGTCAATCATTCATTGATTTCCAATCAATCTGATTTATTCTTAATAACTTACTTGAGTTTTTACAATTGTCGTTTGTAATGGTTTGCACTCTTTTCACTTTCGTCTTTAACAATTTCCCTTCCTCCCACCATGGGAAAGAAAAATCAATTTTTAAAATTATCACAATATAATCACCAAGTTCTTCAAATTTTTTCAACTTTATCTCTTGAATGGAAAAAATTTTTTTCTATTTTTGGAGTAGGTTTACTCCATTTTCCATTGATATTATTTCGATAAAATACAAATTGGTTTTATCATTCTGAGATATTAAAGACACTTTCACTTTAATATTTAAAATATGTATATATAGTATTACAAGAAGCGCAGCACAACCACGCCGCTAATAAATACAGGATGTACTCTATATTAAATTCTTTTTATTACGGTTAAATAACTATAAGGATCTTTAGAAATTAGTATATAGCATCGTACATAACTTACATTACGTTATTTTTATACTTTTCAATTATCATCCCACCCTTCGTAACGCGTTGCACATACCCACCCAAAATTACGAAACATACCTAATCCCTTGTCAACCTTCTTGTTGTACTAAGGAATAATACACAGTATGGAGTGCTGAAACTTATTAATTACATACAAAGCAGTAATATAAACAGTATGGTTCGCTATGCAACTTTTCGGAAATAAAACTGAATTATTCAGTTACTCCTGTGATCCTAGCATTATATAACGTTTTTTGTAAATAACCCTACTCCCCTGTAACGCGTCGTAACGATTATCTGCATATCCATCCATTCATATCTACGTTATGTAGTTAATGGATATCCCAATGTTCATAAAACAAAATATAATTAAAAATTAATTGCGTTGGTTGGCTTTGCACGAGACTGATACTTGGGGTAAAAAATTATGGAATGTAAACATTTGAATTAAAAAAAATTACTTTAAAAAATCTAGCAACGAGTTGCTTAACTTTCCCTGCTAAATTTAAAACTGTGTTTTTGACGCCGTCATGATATTTTATTATTAAACACTTTATATTTTAAATTATTATAAAATGGCAAAATGCTTAATTTTGAGGGTAGAAACGGGATTTTATCATAAATTGTAAATACTAATAACGAGAAAATTCGTTATTAAGTCCGACCCTACTCGAGATACGACACTATTCCTTTTATCTCCCCACCCCTCGACCTTTAACCACCAAAATTTAATAGCATCAATCCCCCTAATACACAAACCTTCCTGCAAAATTTCCAGAAATTATCGACAAAAAGCAAAGGAATTATTAAACTTTCAAACAGAGTGAACAAAATTGTGCCCCCTCCCACAAACATCCATACATACAGAAAAACCCCTATTTTATTATTATTATTTTTTTTTACATTGTTTCATTTGTAGTTCACAATTCATGTTTCAAGAGCATATAATTTTTAATAATATAGTATGTTTTTTTCACACACAAACCATTCATATATGTAAATGAGAATGTTCCTTTAAATGTTTCTTTGCTCTACACCCGTTCGACCAATTGCTACGAAACTCGCCAGTTAGGTTCACATTCAGCGAACTCAGATAATGTAGAACATCGCATTCCAAAATATCTATTGGGTGTTTGTAAATCAATTGATTTCTATCTTCATTCCATTTCTTGGTTTACACGTAGCGCCTTCTATTGCCAGGAAATTTAACTAAAAAAACACAACACCTTAAGTTGCTGAGAAATTTAATAAAAAACGTAACAAACGTTTTCAGCCAAACCCGTTGGCCATCATCAGGTTAAACAAATTCGAATATAAACAAAATGGAACAAAAATTTAAATACAAATAAAATAACGAAAGAAATATGCATATACATGTATAAAAACATTTATAATAATTTTTATTTCATTTTAACAAAATATGTATATAAATACATGTATAAGTTAAATAAATATTAAAACACTAAATCTATACAGTAAAACCTGTCTACGGCGACCACCCAAGGTTCCTTCAACAAGTGGTCATTAAGACAGGTGGTCGTCAATACAGGTGGTACAGCTGTAATACCGTATTTCCGTACGGATTTTGCTAACTTTTTAGCTATTTCTACTAAGCAAAACTTAAGGTGAGTAAAAATAAGCGAATTTTTTCAACGATAGAGCTATATTGGTATTGTATTTTATTCTTATCGGATAACCCGATTTACAGGAGTTTGTCGTAATTTTATAAGACAGATTTAATACCAATATTTTAAAGATTAATANCAGTTTTCGTTTCAGTTATGCTTTCGTTTTAACTTGACTCCACTAGCACCGAAATGAACGTTGCGCCACCAGTTGATCAGTTTGTAATAACATTTGTAGAGTCAAACATGGAAGACGCTACGGATTTTGCAGTGCTTTCTCTATTTTTTAAATATTTTATATTTTTGTCGTACAGACATCTGTATTTTCTAACTTCTTCGATGAAATGGACATGCTTGAAACCAAACTTCCACGTGTTCTTTCTTCCTAGTTGATAATACCTGCATACCTAAACACAGATATGTCAATAATACGCTATTTTGTTTTAATTATTTAATCTTCTCTTCAGGCATTTCCAGACGACGCATCTTGGAACGCTGTCAGTTCTTTCACGCCTTCAAATGTTCGAATTTATGTCGGCCGAGTTGAACGAATGCTTTTGTGAAAACACTCACAGCGCTCAAAAGTACAACTGCTCGTTACAGATTTCCTTCAAACTCCGCGCGAAATCGCGAACTGTCGCAGTAACTGTAACCTTTGATGAAATAAATGAAATAAAATAAGATCCGAACTCTCGCATGGCGAGTTTGTCGCATCTGCGTGTCCTGGAAACTTGACTCCGCTAGCACCGAAATGTCGAATCGCGAAACTATGAATTGATTCTCATGAGTTTTGACGACAGACGTGAAAAAAAATAATCTCCGTCGAGGCGGATTTGAACCACCGACCTATGGATAACTATGCCACTACAGTCCACCGCTCTACCAGCTGAGCTATCGACGGAACGAACACATCATCTGTGTATTTGCGTGAAGTGCTTTGCTTCCGCCCAACTCGTTTCTTCCACAATGTTGTTGCAGATTTGCATTACACCGATTTGTCTGCCTGCGTGCGTTTGCGGAATTAACCGGCGCGATTTCAGCTGGTTCGTAGCGGTACTCTGGAGTTTATCCAGTAAGGTGAGAAAGCCATATCACCACAGCCAAGAAGACGCAACATCGCCCGAGTTGAAATCAAATATTTAGTGTTCGGGAGACGATGTGAGATAGTGTCCCGTGTTATCGACAACACCATCACCCGATCACTCGCCACGCTACTGCAGCCAATATTCTGAGTGCAACTGTTGTTGCAAAACACTGTGGAGTGGTTGGCGAAAATGCATGTNCGCAACATCGCCCGAGTTGAAATCAAATTTTTAGTGTTCGGGAGACGATGTGAGATAGTGTCCCGTGTTATCGACAACACCATCACCCGATCACTCGCCACGCTACTGCAGCCAATATTCTGAGTGCAACTGTTGTTGCAAAACACTGTGGAGTGGTTGGCGAAAATGCATGTATCGAAAGATAAGGTTACGCTTTAGGACGAGGTGGCCGAGCGGTTAAGGCGATGGACTGCTAATCCATTGGGTTATACCCGCGTGGGTTCGAATCCCACCCTCGTCGTGACTGTTCCTTTTGGCCCCGTCTTTGTTTTGTCTGCTTTTAGCTCGGGGCGGTGTTGCGGTGTCAAACGCACGCGAAAAAATCGCGTTTTAATATTTTTCTTAAGCCTTGTAATTTTTCTATTCTTAATTAAGTTTTTTCCAAAGTCGCTCGCGAATATTTTCGCATTCGTTAACAAGCAACAGTATTTATACGAGTTTTAACATCCTGCATTTACCAGCATCCGGAAAGGGACCGTTTCCGGCGCTAACGGACGGAATTTTGTCCTTTCCGGTTTGATCAGCTAAATTAATGAAAAACGAACGAGCCGAAGAAGTGGAAAACTTCTGTCATGCAGGAGAAGAGTCCCGTTACGTTAATCTGTGGTAGCGCGTAGTGGGAGGCTGAGAAACGTGTTCACGTTCTCTTTCGAAAGAAATCGCGCTAACGGTCGGAGACCTTTTTGTAGTGGAAAAGCGAAAAGGGACGTCCGAAGTTCTTACGCCTTGCTCTTCCACCAGAGTTTAACAAAATGCGAAGGAAAGCACCTGTCAGGACCGACCGTCGACCTTACTTCCCTCGGGGAAGGGAGCAGAAAAAGCGGAGAGAAAGTCCGGAGAAAGAGAGAAAGGGCTCACCTGAGGTCCTTTTAAAGGGACGAGGGAACAGGCCTAAACCACCGCGCGCGATCCCGTACCGCCGACGACCGTTGAAACGGTTTCCCAACCAATGAGGGGAAGAAGGCAAATCGGGCGAAGAGCGAGGCGTAAGAACTTCGGACGTCCCTTTTCGCTTTTCCACTACAAAAGGGTCTCCGACCGTTAGCGCGATTTTTTTCGAAAGAAAACGTGAAAACGTTTCTCAGCCTCCCACTACGCGCTACCACAGATTAACGTAACCGGACTCTTCTCCCGCATGACAGAAGTTTTCCACTTCTTCGGCTCGTTCGTTTTTCCATAATTTAGCTGATCGGACCGGAAAGGACAATCTCCGTCCTTTGGCGCCGAAAACGGTTCCTTTCCGGATGCAGGATGTTAAAACTCGTATAAATACTGTTGCTTGTTACGTTTGGCAACAACAGTTGCACTCAGAATATTGGCTGCAGTAGCGTGGCGAGTGATCGGGTGATGGTGTTGTCGATAACACGGGACACTATCTCACATCGTCTCCCGAACACTAAAAATTTGATTTCAACTCGGGCGATGTTGCGTCTTCTTGGCTGTGGTGATATGGCTTTCTCACCTTACTGGATAAACTCCAGAGTACCGCTACGAACCAGCTGAAATCGCGCCGGTTAATTCCGCAAACGCACGCAGGCAGACAAATCGGTGTAATGCAAATCTGCAACAACATTGTGGAAGAAACGAGTTGGGCGGAAGCAAAGCACTTCACGCAAATACACAGATGATGTGTTCGTTCCGTCGATAGCTCAGCTGGTAGAGCGGTGGACTGTAGTGGCATAGTTATCCATAGGTCGGTGGTTCAAATCCGCCTCGACGGAGATTATTTTTTTTCACGTCCGTCGTCAAAACTCATGAGAATCAATTCATAGTTTCGCGATTCGACATTTCGGTGCTAGCGGAGTCAAGTTTCCAGGACACGCAGATGCGACAAACTCGCCATGCGAGAGTTCAGATCTTATTTTATTTCATTTATTTCATCAAAGGTTACAGTTGCGGCGACAGTTCGCGATTTCGCGCGCGAGCAGTTGTACTTTTGAGCGCTGTGAGTGTTTTCACAAAAGCATTCGTTCAACTCGGCCGACTCGGAAGTAAGGTCGACGGTCGGTCCTGACAGGTGCTTTCCTTCGCCTTTCGTTAAACTCTGGTGGAAGAGTCGGGAAAATTCCTCTCTTCCTCTTCTCGGACATCCGTTTTTAAATCCGGCGGTTCTTTCTCTCTCAGGCCCATCAGTTGCCAAGCGTTCTTCGTTCCCTGAACGCTGGGAGTTCGGTCGTGGGTTCGCTCGGACGTTTCTCCATGTCTGTAACGCAAGAATCAATCCGATATAATAGTTTTAAAAATAATCTTAATTTATTATATTTTATTTTTATATGTGGAATTATAAAACTTGTTTACAGTAAAACAAGTAAAAATAACCAAATGTAGAATTTAAATCATGATTTGTGTGTGTGTAAATGTGCTTTAGTATATAATAGAGATATCCCCACCTCATCATCCATAATGAGCAATCTCGAAAAAGCAAGACCAATTAAAACGTTAAAGTACATTTAAGTTATTTTCTTTACAGAGACTAATTACGTAAAAGTATTGTTAACAATAATCAGCAAATATGATTTTCAAAGGGCCTGTTTTATACCAATAACTGGATTCTGGTTTCAATCTTTCGTCGTCCGAAGTAAATATTGTACTTTACCATAATAATTCTGGATAGAGAAAGGTTCTGACTTGTAAATTCTCACCATTAGGTGAACCCGCCTGCGCAAGACTGTTTAGAATAGGCAGAGTCGGGTTTTGGAATTGTTTAAAACTGAAAATACTTCGAGGGAACATTTTGTTCTGATGACAACGATTCATGGCTGTCTTGCTTGATAAGCTATGATTTCAACAGGCAAGACTGTAAGTTAATAAATGAATGTATGCAAGATTACTTCTCCGATGGTGAGTAATTACATTTGTGATTTCTAAAGTTACTTCAAGCAGTTTAGTTAATTAAACTAAATTACTTTTCTAGAACGTACCATCATGCAAAGAATATACGACCGTTCATGCTGTAAAAGAAAATCTGAATGGGGATTAATAGCCTTTTCGAGTATCTTGGCAATCTTGCCTTCAGTGTTCAAAAATCTACTCGATATACTATCTCAAAACATATATCTGGACTTATATGCCCGATAATTGGCGGTATACCCTTTAATGGTTATACATACATTCTTGGATGCAATAGCCATAGTGTTCTTGCTGCTCATCGGAAAATTCATTTATCGATGGTGGTGTTGAAAGAAGTCTCAGAAAAAGAAATGAAAGTTATATGCATCTTCTTCTTCTTCTTCGTGCCATATCAGAGTTCTGAGGTCGGCGACACCCGGCGCAGATTAATAATACGCCAAGATGTTTACTAGGGAAGGTTAAACACTGGGAGTTCGGTCGTGGGTTCGCGCCGCGATCGGACAGGCTGGCTGCTTGGAGTTTTCCGGGTTTTCTCCTTGCCGATAACGACTAAATAGGAGGCCAGTTCCCCATAAAAGTCCTCCCGGAAGGCATTCTTTCCCCTCGCGTAACATCGCGCCCCAGAGAAGGCAACGGGAAACCACTCTGGGTACTAACCTTCCCCTAACCTTCCTATATGCATATTGATCCGAATTTACCATCTTTCAAAATTTAAAATTTTTTTTTTTTTTTTTTTTTTCAAGAAGAAAAATTTCATTACAACAGAATTAATGAATCTTAATCCTTATCGTAATTTATGTCGAACAATGTCTAAACCGGATAATATGAACCCGGTTTAGACGCCGTTATTTTTTAGGAATTATCACATCCACAAACTCCAAAACTATTAACCAATCAACAATTTTATTCTTACCCAGATGCATTCCGGAAATTCTTTCATACAAACCGACATACCACAAACACTTTTTCGATACACTCACATAATTTTTCAATATTCAAACCGTTTTTTTCTTACTTTAAAAAACATTATTCTTTAAAAAGTTATCAAGTTAAATGTTCAATTATCGCAGTAATGTTTTTTTTAAACCATACACATTACGCAGTCTTTCCTTAGTTACTTCCATTTTTCTTTCACGCCACATTCATCAATTGCGTTCGTGAATGAGGTGAGATTCAATGCCTATATGCGTGCTGACGTCGGCAAAGTTGGAGACAATTGCAAAAGGTAAGTTTATAAGACAGATGTCGGTAATTCGCAAACTAAAAATATTTTTAATGCGAGATATTCTTGTCGACAATGATGCTTGGTTGCGTTATCAGGTCGTGAGCAGAGTTAGCAGGTAAGAGCCCGGATAGCTCAGTCGGTAGAGCGTTAGGCTTTTAACCTAACGGTCCAGGGTTCGAGTCCCTGTTCGGGCGGTTCGCTTTTTTTTCTTCGTTTTGTCGATCGTGATTGTGGATTGCAAGAATTGAATCGCATTTTATAAAGACTGCGAATGCGCGTCTAACTGGATATGCGAAGACGTGTTTGATTGGAAACTTGCAAATGCATATTTTGCAACGACACTAACTTGGATATTGTATGTAAGCGGAGCAAATAGCAGAATTATTCGGCATACTATGTATGTGTGCGTTGATTTCACATCCAGCTTTGTTCTGGACGACTATCGTTACTCTTCCATGATTCTTTTTACTGCAATTCGATAACACGACGAATCTGCCTGTGGTTAATTTCTTTGAAATTCGCTTCGACAATCGGAAGATGACGACAACGTTCTACCAACACAAGGATATTGCTCTGGCAGAAAACGAAATTCGTTAGAATGAAAGACGGAAGAAGAGCCCGGTCTATCGTCTTAATGGCAATAGGTAGCAGTGGCGTGCCGTGACTTTTGATGATAGGGAAGCTGTGTTTCTGTAAGAAGTCGACTTCCGGGGGCAATCAGTTAATTCTTTAAATGTATTTTTAATAGATTATTTATCTGACGTAATTAATAAATAAACAAGTTCAATATAATTACCTCTGTTATTAGATTCAATAGATTCCCTATGCCCTCTAAATGCCGATTCTTGCTTCGATAAAAACATATAACATCTATTTATTTAAATATAATATATCTATTAACCGTAACTATCTCGTTATAATTTTCAATATTTATTTTATATTATTTACTAATGTTAAATTCTATTCCGCTTTGATTTCCAAATTGCTTCAAATACGAAAGAATCGACGATTTTTCGTGTCTTTTGCCAGCTAAATTGTCAAAGCCATTCTTATTCCACACACTAATTTCATTTGAAAATAGTAGGCAAGCCAACAAAACAATTTTTGCATTTTTATGCATTTACAGAGCCATTTCATCGTGAAAATGTCGAACAAATTTTTTATTGAAGTGTTTATATTTAACTTAGGCATTGGCCTTTCTCTTTTAATAATGTTTTCTTTTTCATTATATGATCTCGAGTCAAAACTTTTTTAAAATAAATTTTCAATATCGCAATTACATTCTGAATCGCTAGCCACGATATAAGAGCTAAAATTAAATATAAAACTATAAAAACTTACTTGGTGAAATAAAATGTGTGGTGGATATACATACCTAGTACAAAACATTCTTCAATTGTATGAATATACTTTTAAAGATAATTATAATTAAATATAGCTCTGTAAAGAAACGTACTTAAAAATAACATAAAATCTTCTTTACTTTTTAAATCTTAACCACTTAGTCAAACAGCTCCCTACGAGTGGAATCAGAGACGGTCCTGCTAGGTGTGCGGTGCGTGCATACACGCGGACTGCCAAATCCTGAGGGTGCCAATACCGGTTAATGACAAATGCCTTTTTTGTCTTATCACTACTATACCTCAAAAGACGCGACAGGGTTGTAAATTTTAAACGTTTCTTACCATAGCTGTAAAAATCTAAATATGTTAAATTTAATAGTCATTTGTTTTATAACTAATTTTTTTTAGGACCAGGTGTCCACGGAAATTTCCAAAATTTACAACTTTTCGGTCCAGTGGCGTAGCGTGGGTGTCAGCCGCCCGGAACAAAGGAAAATTTCCCCGCCCCCTTATTTAGGTATCTCAATTTAAAAGACTAAAATTCAGTTTCGTCACAGAATAAGTAATGAAAAATTCCGTGCTAGTGTTGCCACCTTTTTAAAATCGCTGACCCTGACGCATTCGTATGTCATTTTGCATTGTGAAGAATAACGTGCAGTGCATGTCGGTTCTAAATCAGTTACAGTTAGGGATAGGGAGACTTGGGTAGGAGTAACATAAGTAACCTAGATGATCTAGCTCTATTAAATAATGGAGGTGTATGTGGATGCGAATGAATCGTACAAGCGAAAAAAAACGGTTGCGCACGATATCCCCGGGTAAAATTAATAGTTCACCCGGACGGTAAGTCGATTCCTGGACTATTCGGATAGTAACACTATTCTGTGCTCATTTCAATCGGTCTGAATCGTAGGTGCGACGAAAATATGAAATAAAATGGTTCAAATTTTTACAAGATATTATTATTATTTATTGTGAAATTTTGCCGCCCCTGCCGCCCCTACTATGCTACGCCACTGTTTTGGTCACTCTCATTGAACTGGAAAAATTTCTGTTTATATTACGTCTAATATTACGAAGAAATCAGTCCCCACTGTACTCGGCTAGAGATTGGGTAGGTTAAGCTTTTAAGTAATATTCCAACTCTTTCAGCAGGGTTTTATTTTGTCCCCAATTCCCTAATCTCTTAATTATTTAACTACTTCTTAAGTAGAAATAAGTCGAACCGGTTACTTTGTACTCGAATATTTGTAGTCTCGGGAAAAAAGTGGAAAGACAAATTTTTACGACAACGGATACTTACGGTAAATCGTAAATTTAAGGAAAATAAATTCCAGAGCTTTTTCTGTACCTCGTGCATCTCTCTCATTCATTAAATTTAGTTGTAAATGATACTGTCAAAGTAACAGTTAATTTTTTAACAATGTACAAGAATTGTACACGTTTTTTTCTACATCCCCTTAAAGATGGAATATACGAAATCGTAATATCACTGGTTTAATTAACATTGAAATCCGTGAGTAATATAAAATCGGAGAGCGAAAGAAAAATATCAAATATTTTAATGGATTTTTTTAACTCCCGTCAACTATACAGAACTATCATAAAAACATACCAGTAAATTCTTAGCGGTTGGGTTAAGTTATAAATCTACTTGTGATTCACATAATCGGGCGAGCGGGGCCAAATATCTAGCAGACAGGCGGCTAACAACCCAGAACCGGTCCTGGATAGAATTAGATGCGGTATACGTGTAGCATCCAGCCATGGTTTTAGGGAAGGGCGGCCAACAGTTTTTGTTTTCGGGCCGAACCAGAGACTGCCCTAGGAAGACTTTGAGGTGATGCGAGATCTCATTGTGGTGTCACCCCGTAGAGACTAAATTGTAGATAGAGATTACAGATACATTTTTCACATTATCATGCTTTATCAACACTACGCTGTACTTAAGAGATTTGTAATGGAGGATTAACTCTAAATGCACGGTGAGTTGTTCACCTTCTTTTTTTAGGCATAAGAATTTTTCATCAAGCAATTCGGACTTCAGTAGCTAATATTGAAAGATTGATCGCGGGCCACAGAAATTCATTAAACGGGCCGGATCTGGCCCGCGGGCCGTATGTTGGCCATGCCTATCCTAGGGCCTAGGATCTAGGCTTCCAGCAGCTAAACCGGGTGAGGTTGGTGTTCTGTGAAGTGCATGCGCGAATCTGCTTTTTGGATGCTGACGATACAGCGCATCCACTCCGCCACTAATATTCGAATATACAATAGCGATCTTATCTTTTTTCACGTGTAGTATAGAAATTTGTAATAAGATACATAATGCGGTTATAATAAAATATTATGCGATTATTTTCATATAATTAAAATTAATATGTATTTATTTTTTAGAAAATACAAGGGAAGCGGCGCATCCACCGCTTCTAATGACGACATGCCACTGATAGGTAGAGCGTTAGGTTCTTGACCTAATGGTTCGGGGTTCGAGCAGTGGCGTACAGTAGTGGGGGCGGCACTTTTTAGGGGCGGCAAAATTTCACAATAAATAATAATAATGTCTTGTAAAAATTTGAAACATCCTAATCTATACTTGCATCGCGCCTACGATAGTGCTATCGTCCGGATAGTCCGGGAATCGGTTCGCCGTCCGGATGAACTAGTAATTTTTTCATCCGAGGAAATCCTGCGAAACCTGTTGACCTTTTTTTTTCNCCCTATAAGATCATTGATTTTTCCGTTTTATCTGAATTACATGTTGTACGAGTCACTTAGATTTTACAAATATGTGAGCCGTTCACAGCCCGGCACACGTATTTGTAAAATCTAAGTGACTCGTACAACATGTAATTCAGATAAAACGGAAAAATCAATGATCTTATAGGGGGATCGACTGTACCTAAGTAAGGGGGAGAAATTTTCCTCCGCCCCGGGCGGCTGACACCCACGTTACGCCACTGGGTTCGAGCCCCGGTCGGGCGAGACTTTCTTGCGTTGTTTGACGCATTTTGGTCATTGCTGTATTTGAAACTGAACTCTTGTGCCTTTATGAATGAAAAGCCATTCTGACGTCATACACATTCATCACTATGTTGAGTTAATTAAAGGCGTTTGCGTTTGAATAGTGCGTCATATCTCATAAATACAGTAATATACACTGCTGATCGATTTAAAATTCCTGGAACACGGGAGGCTTGAGTGAACGAGCTGCAGTCTCTTTTGTCAAATGTTTCTTTATAAACTCTGAATGCAGAATTAACATAACTATGCGAATTTTTTCCCGACTAACTTCGATATTTGTCTACACAGGCGTTTTTATTAAATCATTTGGTTGTAGACTATTGATAGGCATGTTATATTAAAAATATGTGTTCCTATCAAATGAAAATATAACTTATTAATTTCTAATTAAGTATGCTTACCAAAGAAGCGATTAAGCACATTACAACAGTTTTTTTATGATTCGCGTAATTTTTCCGAGTTCCACTATTAAATATTTCAATGTTTAAAATTTTATGCTGTATATTAATGTACTGCAAACGTTAGAGACTCGTTAGTTTAATTTTAACCAGCAATAAATTGTTGCAATGAACTATATTTCTATCGATTTACAACATATACACACAAATATATACTGGAATTAAATTTAATAGACTACAGGTCTAATATAGAAAATCGTACAAATATTCTTATAATAAACATATGAAACCTGCCGATGAGATTAGTTATTATTTAAAAGAAACAAATATAGCCAATTTTACTTTTCTCTATTTATCTGCGGTTTTAGAGGACCAATGCCGTCGGCGTTCAGTAAAATATTGAAGTCCTCCCATAATTTCACCTTAAATGAGACATGAAATTTTCAAGATATGTTTTTACGTTCATCCGAAAAATTAATCGTTAGTTCGAGCTGCCTCACCGTTAACTTTTCTGCCATATTACTAAAGAACCGCACTTGAAACTTCTTCACCTTATATCGAGCTTAAATAAATGCAAAAGTCGTTTAGCCTGGAATCGTCAATTCTATACATTCGTAACTATACTGTCACCGAGCGGATTTGCAAACTAATTGATGTTCGCCTTCAACTTACGATAGTCGTTGAGTCGACAGTGACGTCACCAAACGTCGTTCGACAACTTTTCACACAGCGGACTATAGTCCCTGCATCGACAAAGGATGAAGTGCGACACCGTAAATGCAGGTTGTTAAAACTCGTATAAATACTGCTGCTTGTTAACGAATGCGAAAATATTCGCGAGCGACTTTGGAAAAAACTTGTTAAGTAAGAATAGAAAAATATTAAAACGCGATTTCTTCGCGTGCGTTTGACACCGCAACACCGCCCCGAGCTAAAAGCAGACAAAACAAAGACGGGGCCAAAAGGAACAGTCACGACGAGGGTGGGATTCGAACCCACGCGGGTATAACCCAATGGATTAGCAGTCCATCGCCTTAACCGCTCGGCCACCTCGTCCTAAAGCGTAACCTTATCTTTCGATACATGCATTTTCGCCAACCACTCCACAGTGTTTTGCAACAACAGTTGCACTCAGAATATTGGCTGCAGTAGCGTGGCGAGTGATCGGGTGATGGTGTTGTCGATAACACGGGACACTATCTCACATCGTCTCCCGAACACTAAAAATTTGATTTCAACTCGGGCGATGTTGAGTCTTCTTGGCTGTGGTGATATGGCTTTCTCACCTTACTGGATAAACTCCAGAGTACCGCTACGAACCAGCTGAAATCGCGCCGGTTAATTCCGCAAACGCACGCAGGCAGACAAATCGGTGTAATGCAAATCTGCAACAACATTGTGGAAGAAACGAGTTGGGCGGAAGCAAAGCACTTCACGCAAATACACAGATGATGTGTTCGTTCCGTCGATAGCTCAGCTGGTAGAGCGGTGGACTGTAGTGGCATAGTTATCCATAGGTCGGTGGTTCAAATCCGCCTCGACGGAGATTATTTTTTTTCACGTCCGTCGTCAAAACTCATGAGAATCAATTCATAGTTTCGCGATTCGACATTTCGGTGCTAGCGGAGTCAAGTTTCCAGGACACGCAGATGCGACAAACTCGCCATGCGAGAGTTCGGATCTTATTTTATTTCATTTATTTCATCAAAGGTTACAGTTACTGCGACAGTTCGCGATTTCGCGCGGAGTTTGAAGGAAATCTGTAACGAGCAGTTGTCCTTTTGAGCGCTATGATTGTTTTCACAAAAGCATTCGTTCAACTCGGCCGACATAAATTCGAACATTTGAAGGCGTGAAAGAACTGACAGCGTTCCAAGATGCGTCGTCTGGAAATGCCTGAAGAGAAGATTAAATAATTAAAACAAAATAGCGTATTATTGACATATCTGTGTTTAGGTATGCAGGTATTATCAACTAGGAAGAAAGAACACGTGGAAGTTTGGTTTCAAGCATGTCCATTTCATCGAAGAAGTTAGAAAATACAGATGTCTGTACGACAAAAATATAAAATATTTAAAAAATAGAGAAAGCACTGCAAAATCCGTAGCGTCTTCCATGTTTGACTCTACAAATGTTATTACAAACTGATCAACTGGTGGCGCAACGTTCATTTCGGTGCTAGTGGAGTCAAGTTAAAACGAAAGCATAACTGAAACGAAAACTGTTTCTGAGTTTCTGTTTTCAGAAACTCAGGTAATTTGGAGTTCAAGCTTTACTCGTAACGCGAAAGATTCGTTAAATTCAATTTTTCCCATATAAATTAATGTAAAATACGGGAAAGTGAAAATATTTTATGTTTTCTAAACAACAGTTTCATCACGAATATTCCATATTAAGTTGTAAACCTCTTACAACTTAATATGCAATATTTGAAATGAAACTATTTTTTAATTAATCATGTATCTTTGTGCTGTGATGTTTTGAATTTCTATCTTTGTCACTACCATTTCATATGCAGAATTTGATTACTGTTGTACTCCAGATTTAACATATGTCGATTTTTTTAATAGTGTTCATATCTGCTTTATATCATTTCCACTAGTCAGTTATTATAGCACGATTTCATTTTGAAATTTTTTTGTTAAAACGTTATTGTCGAGTCTCAAATTTAATTATTCTTTCGTTTAAAGATAAGCAGAGTCAATACAAGTATTTTAAGCTCTGTATACATTTTCAATATAAATAACTAGGTTATAAATTATTCGTTTTGCAAAGGTTAAAATTAAAACAATAAAAGTTTCTTTTTTATGTATAATGGAAAATTGTAAAGAATTCCTGAGTGTCGTTCTTTTAATTTCGGCTTTCGTTCTTCTGAGTGTCCTAGACCGAGTATAAATAAAAATAATTCTACCATTGCATCTGAAAAAAAATCTTTTAATCAATGCATCTTCCTCTACTAACGTATGGTTGCGAGGCCTGAAACCTAACAACCCAATAATCGCGGCCGGATGGCCGAGCGGTCAAGGTGGCAGCCCACCGCTCTGGGGGACCTGGGTTCGAATCCGAACGGGTCGAAAAATCCCCAGAAATTTTTCGGGGGGTGGTCCATTCGGATATGTCGGGCCCCGTCCCTCACCACCCGGCAGCCCCATTGTGGGCCTGGCCGAACCTATAATGGGCTTGCAAAAAGAGGCCCTCTTAGTGCCCACAGGGCGGAAAGAGTTAAAAAAAAAACCCAACAATGAAAATCAGAGTAGCTAAAGTCAACACAACACAGTACAGGTAACCTCCGTATAACACGGCACTTCTATAGCACGGATTCACTCTAATACGGTTCGAGAATTGGTACTATCCCCCGTATAACACGGTACTTTTATAGCACGGATTTACTCTGACACGGTTCGAGAAATGGGTAAAACCCTCGTACAACATGACACGTAATAAATTTTTACATACTTAAGTACTAATAGTTCACGAAAATTATTATTTTCGTGAACTATTAGTACTTCAGTGTGTAAATTTTCTTTTCTCGTCTCCATACACATGGTCCTTCGCGAAAATTGTTTCAATTTTGCCAGATCTCGACGCTTCTGCTTCTGGTGTTGCCAGATGTTTTTCCCTTATTCCATAAGTGCTTAGCACCATATAAGGAAATTTATAAAGATCTTTTAACTAGAAGCAAGCAATCTAAAATTACATACACTTTTTGCAAAAGGTAAAGCATGAATCTGAAAATAATGCAGAAAAATGCTCAGAGGATAACGATAACTTGCCAAAAATAAAACGCTCTCGGTTAATAGTGCTTTTAGTGATGACAAAGAAAACATTGTTTAATTTATATTAATATGTATCACTTAAGAAAATTTTAATAAAGATATTTATCTTAATTATGAAAATATAATAGCATGTTTTTTAATTTTTGGAACCTAACCCTCCTTTTCGTACTAGTTCTTTGTTTCGCATAACACGGATTCGCATAACACGGCAATTTTTTGGAACGTAACTACCGTGTTATACGGGAGTTACCTGTATAATCCTTGGAATAACAGAAAATTCGACGATAGAATTAATGGATGAGAACAAAAATCCCATAATCGACATATCACTTGTATTGTACATAGTAAAAGCAATGTGCAATTGGGCTGAACGTACTGCATTGTACAGAGATAACAGATGGTCACGCATAGTCAGGAAATGGAGAGCCTTTGATGGTTGAAGTGGGAGAAGGCTCAAAGATAAAGATTAAATCTACCGCCGGAAAGCAGTTGATGCAAAAGGTATGGAAGTATTTGGGGAGACTTTCGTCCTCAAGGACTGAACACAACTGACAAAGAAAAAAAAATGATATTTACTTTTCTAACCACTTAAAAGGTGTTTTGGATGAATAAACTAAATTGTTATGTCCTTCAAATCCTTCGTTTACCCGAGTTCAAGAATTACTCAGAAACAATTAATTCACAGATGTTTTATTTATATGCATTTCGGATCGAAAACTTCTTGTCGATCCCTCTTCAGTCTACAGATCATAAAAATTGTTTTATAAATTTACAGTTAAAATTTATAACAAAGATATAAAATAAATAAATAACTTACAACAGATACAATCCGTGATAGAACAACACCAATAATTCGCATTCATTGAAATCTACTACAGGAACAATGACAAGAACAATTATCCCGCATCGCGTAACATCCTTTTATTCTTATATACGACGTCATTCAATTAACATCCTGCTATCTAAATTAATTAAGTTATCATTATTTATAATCGCTATATGTTCTTTACACTTTCTTAAATATACATCAGAATTTTAATATTATTTTTATTAACTGTACTATTATTTTCATTACAATGTATAAATCAATTAGGTATATAATAACTATTATAAAATACCTAATCACCTTGATTTATACATTAGTAAAATACCTAATCACCTTGATTTATACATTAGTTAGTTTATCTGTTTTTACTTAAGTAGATACATTTGTGTAATTAAAATTAATTTAATTTAATTACATATAAAACTCAGGATGTTAGTTTTCACATATGACTTACGGACCGGAAATTTTGTCCTTTAAATCAAGATTTTACTGCATATAGATTTTTATTATACTTATTTGCCATATTTTATTATTATTTGTAGGAAAAAGTCTACGTATCCTGTATTATACACAACTCTATTATTAGTACTTATTCTTTTATCTGTTATCTGTAATAAGCAATGCCGTCAACATAGGCCTTAATAAGTGTTCCCGTACTAATTCTACCATTTTGCTCAAAAACTAGTCATTTATATTAAAATAATTACGTTACTAAAAATTATCTAATTAAAATTAATTTATTAATTACCAAATCCGTTAATTTTAGCTCTTAATTTATTATTTCTGCCATTTCCCAAATGGTAAGACGCATATTTATTGTGTCTAAAACATTATTTTCTTTTACACACTGTAATATATTGCAGATGACCTAATATTTTTACTAGGGCATCTGTATTTTTTATTGAGAAATGTTAATTACTGTAAGCAAAATACAAATTGACACGCACAGTTATAATTTAAATGTCTAAAAAACTAACTTTTAAAAATATGTTTTAAATATGGCTAACAGTTCCATAACGAAGAAAATAAGTATATTCAGGGCATATTTTTCCTTACGCAATCGCTGGAACTAGAGCATTTATCCTTTCTGTTGACGAACTTCCGTCAGAATTATCATTATATTAATTTAAGTGTACACATTTCTTTCGTTGTGGTTCTTTTTCAGAACATTTAAATCATATTTTAAAGCATGTTTTTGAGTTTATCAGTGATCGAATGGATAAAACCACTAAACAATGGTACGTTGGTCGTGGATTCACAGATCAACGGGCTGGCCGTGTAGTTTACCAGATCTTCTTCATGAGTCTAATACCTAAATAGGGATTAGTTTCCCACGAAAGTCCTCCCGGGAATGAATTTATAGTCTATATATTGAATACTGTATTTGAATTATATAACTTGTTAATCCATTTATTTATAAAAAGCAGGAGCGCGGCGCGACATACCACTAACTTATGGCATACTATACATGAAACTATATACATGAAATAACGCTAAAAGTTATATACATGATTAGCCTGAATTAAATTCCTTTTATGTTTTAGTATGGATTATATTTTTTTCGTTACAGTTAAATAATTATAAAGATCTTAAGCATCTACAGGAATCAATATTTAGGATCGTCCATAAGTTAAATAATGCTATTTTGATACTTTTCAACTACCACCAACCCACTCCCTGTGACGTTCCATTATCTTTTAAAAAACGGCCAACTCCACACTTTCTGAATTTGAAACATAAGGACTGTTTCATTTCCTATTTTATCCCTTCGTTCTGTTTTGTGGCTAGTTTAGAAATTTATTACAATCATCATTGAAAAGAGAAGAAAAATACGTATGTGTTTAGATAAATTTTTAAAACATGGACTTAAGCTCTTTACCTCATATCCTAGATCGACCCTGTTAATTTCATTAAGGAATAATTTACAGCAATGAGTACAGAACGTTACGTTATTTTATTAATTACGTACAAAGCAGTGACAAAACAGTACGGTTCGCTATGCAATCTTTCAGAAACAAATATAGATCATTATGAAAACAAAAAAAGCAGCGTTATAACACTGTATTGTATATTTTAGACAGTAAACTTTGATAAAATACATGTTTTTTAAAACCTTAATATGCAAGAAATGTAAAGGAATAAATAATTTATTTGAAAATGTTTGATGCCGTTATAAATTAAGACCAAAACCAATTGATTTGCTTGCTCTTCCTGTAATAGTGCCTGGTTTTTCTTACGTTCCCGAATCTCTAAATTTACTGTTGCAATGAACATTGACTCGCGACTGAAAGCTATGCATGAATGACTCAGTAAACATTATTCGAAAAATCTTGATATTTTCAACTTTCTTCAAATATAAATTGTTATAGACTATTGATTGTCATATATGATATGTAGGACCGTATCATTTTGTGCTCTTATCGATTAAACAAGTAGAAATTATTATTATTATTTACAATTACTGTTTTATATTTATATTATATGTTATTAATTGTTATTTAAGACTAACGAGATATTAAAATAAATTAAAAATTTTATATACGTACAACAATGTTTTCTTTTTAAAGGGATTTTTTAGCTTCTAAACAATAAACAAATAAATTTATTACAATCAATTTTAAATATATATTTTACAAAAGCTGTTTCAAGCTAACGATTTTTCTTCATTAGGAAGTCTAAATATTTCTTTATATAAGAGTTATAAAATAAATAACTGAACAAAACTAGATATGAGAAATAAATAACAAATATATATTCCAAAACTTCTTTCGGAGAGTCGCATTCGTATCCATTTATAAGAAGCCAATATACCCAAAATGTGAGTAGAACTCCAAACGCCATTTGGGTTATTTGTAATGATGTAATAAACATTGCAATTTGTATAGGAATCTTCACATTCATTGATTTTATCGTAAAATATGTATACATGAATGAATGAACGATAATATTTGCATAGCAAAGTAAGCATCCGAAGGATGCTTCCCTATAAGCAGCGTACCACATTCCGATGAAAGTAGCCACGTGGTGATACCAGTGCAGAAATAGCAACTTTCGTTTTCTCAAGATGATCAAAAATGTGTCACCCAGTTCCCAGACCTTCGTGCCAAGAAATAAAGTTCCCCAGAATATTAACTGGGGAGTTTGTTCTACAAGAGATTTATTACATACGACATGATATAACGGAAGACGAGTTAGCGTAAAATATAATTCAGGAACTCCTCTGATCATCATAAAAAAACTTAAAACTGCAAGAATTCCGTTCCAAATTATGGATGCCAAACGAAGATCAAATGCAGGTCGTGTTTTCATACGTTGTTGAATGAAATATATAAGGAACAGATATATAATGGATATGTAAATGGAAAAGTGCCAATATCTTCTGAAGAAATTTCTTGCATCTTCTGGATTGATAATAGTTTCAAATTGATAATGAGGAAGCGGAGATCCAGACAAATTATATTGTTTCATCTTTTAATGATGATTTTCTGAAAATAATTAAATTCAAATTTTATATTAATGCATGAGATATATTTATATTATTATTATTACTTTACAATATAAATATCACATAAAAATGGTATTAAAACAAATAAATGGCAATACTTTTAAATTAAAAAGCATCTAATTGTGTCTATACATTGAAACTCGTAATAATTAAAATAAATCATAAATATTTATTCTGTAAAAGTTCGTCCGATGGAGAACCATTTTTAATAAAACAAAATAAAATCGAAGACAAAACTGTCCAAAAAGGATCACCATTTATTACTTGTGTTCCAAGACTAAAACATTTTCGGCGACTGACCTTCCTTTTTAGGCTACTTGTCGCCGTAAAGTTCACAAAAAGTCCTTTTAAAAACACAAAACATCCAATTAAAATTTTATAAAATTTCTGAAAAAGGAACTGGTGACATGCAGTTGTCTTGCTTCCATCATACCTTCTTTTGGGGTTT